>NW_013665707.1:826665-837405 GCF_000517525.1 Limulus polyphemus | reverse complement strand
GTAAGTGGCTATTGTTCGGGACGAACAAATCCTAAGGAAGGGGCAGTGTTACTGCAGCGGAAGTCACGCGACACTGGGAGCATGCGAGCTGGAGTTTCTAGAAGGATCGGGGAACCTCACGAATGTCCCAGCGTTTGCTAGACGCCATCTTTTTTAGTATATAAGCCGGAGACAGATTGAAGAAAAATAAAGAGTCAAGCGAATAGTAGGCAGCGTAAGTAAAGTGTGTGAATAGCTTTGAATTATAGCATGTGTTTATAAAAGTAGTTAAGTTTAAAGTGACTGTGGAAATTAAGTGTATTATAAAGTTTGTAACGAGAAAGAATAAACTAATTTTAATCAAGGAGGGACTAGTATTGCTGAAGTTTCTCGGAAAGAATTTCTACGGGAAATTATCAAACAAGCAGATACGCAACAATATGTTCAGCCAGTTATATTCCACGACCCGGTATAATATATGGCTTCTCTAAAGTCCATAAAATCACCCATTATGCCCTAGCCTTTCAGCAAACAGAATGTACAGTTAAAAAGTAGTCAAATCACTTGTGCCTATTCTCAAACCGTTAGCATTTAATGAATTACCGTCTTCGACTGGATCTCATTTGTTAAAAAGAAAACCAGTAATGCAAATGAAAAAGAAACACCAAGATGACCTACACCACGTCTTCTTCTATGACGGCGTTAAATGAAGAAGACGTACACCACGTCTCCTTCTATGATGGCGTTACATCAAGACGTACACCTCGTCTTCTTCTATGACGGCGTTAAATGAAGAAGACGTTCACCACGTCTTCTTCTATGACGACGTTACATCAAGAAGACGTATATCACGTCTCCTTCTATGACGGAGTTACATCAAGAAGACTACACCACGTCTTCTTCTATGACGGAGTTACATCAAGAAGACTACACCACGTCTTCTTCTATGACGGAGTTACATCAAGAAGACTACACCACGTCTCCTTCTATGACGACGGTACATCAAGAAGACGTATATCACGTCTCCTTCTATGACGGCGGTACATCAAGAAGACGTATATCACGTCTCCTTCTATGACGGCGGTACATCAAGAAGACGTATATCACGTCTTCTTCTATGACGACGTTTGGGATTTTCTGGCTTTCTTTCTTTCTTACTTTTTTTTGCGCCGACAATCTGGGTGAAAGAAAAGCCAAGTCATAAAGTTAATTATTAGCCTTATTAAGTTTTTTTTACTCCACATAGTATTTCTTAACGTTTTCTAAACCAAGAGCTGGGTGAAGAGGGATCGCTTGCTCTCTGAGCACCCCTGGTTTATTGAAATTTAGATACCTGCTAGAAAAGAAAAAAAAAGAATTTATTAGAACTACATTTTGACATTGTCTGACGTTAGGTAGGTAGTGCGATGTCACCGAAAATTGTTTCCTTTTGGGAAGGGTAAGTAACAGGCCTCTTCGATGCAAAATATTCATATACTCGTATCACAAAGATATGTTCAGATCGGGGATTTAAAACTTTGAAGATATTTATTGTACTTAATGGGAAATAAAATAATATGGATCAGTCCAAGATATTTAAATAAAGCTATCCAAATGGAAAATTATCCTATGAAGACTACTAGAGAAGTTGTAGCAAACATGTTGGATTCATAGATTAAAAACTTTATTCAGATTAGATGCCCTTCTAGCTTTTTGGTAGATTCGAAAAGATGAAACTAGTTCTAGGTTTCGTACTTTTAACACGCCAATTGGCAAGTACAATTCACATGCATGCTATTTGTCTAGACATTAGCCCCAGAAATTATAAGAAAATCACGTTCCAGGTGGTCGAGGATACTAAGGGTGCTGAAGCGTGAACAAATGATATTTTAGACTGAAAGCAAGGATGCCATTCAGCATAATGTCACAATGAAACACGTGCTTTAAAAAGCAAAGTTATACAACCTCAAGTTTAATCCTAAGAAATGTGAGTTCAGTAAGGAAGAAGTCTTTTATATAGACCATCTACTCACCAAAGGTGGCCTGAAATTGGTCCCAAGTAAACTAAAATGGTTGGGAATATGGCAAAGCCCCAGAATAAACAGGAACTGTTGAAATTTCTTGGATTTATTCAGTATTTAGGGAAATTCATGGCTAATTTGTCTGACATGAGCACCGTCCTGAGAAACATGCAAAGAAAGACGTTTCATGGCAGTGGACAGAAGAACATGGAATGATCTTTATAATACTAGAACGTATGGTAAGATGGACACCATTATTGAAATACTAAAAACCTACATTACCACAGGCACTTTCTGTTGATGCTACCTTTCCTTTTACAGTAAGGAAAGCCATTTGCTAATACCTCACGTGATCTCATTCTATCTCAACAGAGTCAGAACAAATTAAGAAAGAAACATTAACTGTGATTTATGGACATAAGAAGTTCTACTAGTACGCGTATGGTAAAAACTAGATGTTTAAATGGACCACAAGCATTTGCAGCTTATATTTAACAAATCACTTTATCAAAGAGTTCCTGCATGCCTCTAGCACTTTCTACTTGCTTTAACAAGTGTGATTTCTGTGTGGTATACAAACTAACCAAATACATGTAATTAACAGTTACTCTCAGTCAGTCATACTTACAGCAGACGAAAGAGGATCTCTTCTTAAAAGTGGAAATCAATGCAATAAACCTTGAAACATAATTACCAATATCCTGTGGGAGTTTCAACATAAGACTGCAGCTGGCCTTGTTTTCAAATTAGTTTTGTGGCTCAAGAACAAACGTGAGCTATTTGTGCCACTTTGAGAGTACTGGTCATCCCTTAATGCTATAGCTTTTGTAAATAGACTTCTGTTGAAAGCTGACAAGCTCATTGAGCTGAAAACAACGCATCCCATGATGTTGGACAAAATCCATAAGCTACAGGATGGGTTATCTGTGCTCTGTTCACTCTCGATTCCTGTTAAATCTGTAAACTTAGCGGTTGAACTAACAGAAAACTGCCTGTTCAAAAATAAATTGCAAAAAAAGAGATTATATTTATCGAAGACCATCTTTTAGTGTAACTGCCTTTGGAAAATATTATTATATAGGCTGTTTCCTGGTTGAAGGTCAGTGTTGAAGTATTCATGTTTTTGCACATGGCTATTTTGGATGAACACTTCTTAAACTGGGTCTTGGAAGTGGTCGGCACTGGGAAGTTCTTGCCAAGTGAAAAGAAACTTTGCTAACATCAGTTAATTTCATATATTACAATCAAATAGTTGAACAACCTTATACCACATGAAGTATAATCACTAAAGTTTATCAATCCATTCTTAACATGTTTCAGCAAGTCCCATAATCCCAAACTGAAGTCTCCGAAACATGTTAAGTTTGGAAAATACATTTCAATTCATGTGCTATAACGCTGTTCCTTTAATTATTTCTATTACTAGCTTTCTGTGTATTACTTAACTTAAAAGGTCCATTGGCCAGATTAGGCTTATTGAAAAGATCAGCTCAGGGTTGTAGGAGTTCTGGAAGATTTGTAAAGTTTGAAACTTAAATATACTACATAAGTAGCAATAGATCATCTTGTTTCTGACTTCGGATAACCAGACTTTTGTGTAAATGTTTGCTTAATGTCCATTTGTGAAAATGTGGTGAGTAGTGAGATGATAAAAAAGTCAATATATTGGTATTGTGTTTATTGTACATGTTATGTTGTCTCATTAATTGTAGTCATGTTGTTTCTTATTAAGTTTTGCCCAATAAATTCAGAACAACCTCTCATTTTTCTGGTACTTCTTTGCCCAATACACCTTGGATTATTACACCAAAGAATTTACTTCGTCCACATTTTCCTAATTCCTATACATCAATTTCTTAACAGATGCATTTCATAAAAGAAACCTCCAACCAAAACTGGCACCTGAAATCCACGTTCTTAATTAGAGTGTCAGTTGAAAAATAACTTGCAAAAAAAAAAAAGATTATTTCTCGAATACCAACTTTGAGTCAAATTGTCCTTTGAAAATATTCTTATAAATGCTGTTTCATGAAAATCAAATTCTTTATCACACAACTTCCAAACGTTTGATCGGATAATTGATAAGGACTAAAGTCAAACCTGGGTATTTCTACAGTCAACACCGAGGCAATCCAGTATCTTAACCCTTCAACAACCAAGATATCAAACTATACAGCCAACATGACTTTCTGTATGCTTCTTCTAATTGTTCTAGCAATATATCTTATGCCAGCCAAGAGAAAAGACTGAATACCTTCCACCTCAGAAGCCTGCGACGCATACTTGGTATCTCCTGGCAAGACAAGGTAACTAACACCAATGTCTTGTCTCGTGCGAACCAATCTACCGTGTACACTCTGTTACGACAGCGCCGGTTGCGCTGGATAGGCCACGTGCGCCGTATGAAGGATGGCCGAATCCCAAAAGACATCTTGTACGGAGAGCTTGCCGAAGGACAGAGAGGCATCGGCCGCCCGCAGCTGAGATACAAGGATATTTGCAAAAGAGACATGAATATGCTCAACATCAACACCGAAACTTGGGAGGACATCGCTGCCGATCGCGCCGACTGGAGAAACACTCTCCGTAAACAGCTGAAGATCGGTGAAGAGGAATTGACGGTGGCGGCAGAAGAGAAGCGAGGGCATCAAAAGGAACAGGCAGCAAACAGACCAGCGTCAACGTACATATGTGACCTCTGCAACCGGGACTGTCACTCTCGTGTCGGTCTCCTTAGTTACAAGAGACGCTGCTCTAGACGAGCGATCAACATGAGCTAACAGTGGGCGGATGCTCATTCATGGCCAAACCTGGCCGAAGGAGGCCTACTACCCATGTGGACAAATAAATTAATGACTATTTTTTATTCATTATTATAAGACATTAAACTAAAATGTAACCATGTTAGTACAAAATGTTCCTTAATGCAAACATTGTGTGTACATAATGAGTTTCTAACCAAAACACTTTGTAAGTACTATCTTCAAAAATCAAAACACTTCTCAAAGGCGAACTTCCCTGTCAAAATACTTCCAGGACGACAATTTCTTTATTAAAATATTCCCCAGAAACGAACTTTTAAGTTAAAACGCTTCTCGGGGACTAATGTTCTTGTCAAAACATTTCTAGATTATTACTTCCTGAAGAGCAACATTCAAACCAATTTTTTTTAGAGTATACAACTTCATAGTCAAGACCAACTTTCTAGTAAAAGCACTTCCAAAACACTAACTTCTTTATCAAAACGCTAAATTTCTTATTAATACACTTCCCGAATACTAACTTCCTTGTTATAACACTTCTAGAACACCAATTTCTCTATCAAAATACTTCCTATTCAGCGTATATATAAAGAAATAACCAAACACTACGCTTACTGTACTAGCTTTTGTTTGCTTTTATGAGTTGCTCATTTTCACGACCAAATTATTTAATTCTGGATGTACTTACTCAGGGTCCCCGAAAGCGTTCTGTTTTAAGAGTAAATAATATGTCATGCTGTGTTGTAGCCTACAGAGTGCATAATTCTTCTCGTGATTCATGGCATGCACACATTTTACTGACGTCACGACAGTACAAATTTCAACGTTAAAAGTCCCTTATGTGACGTCATTTTAGTGCCTACTGACTGACACACTACACACTACAGTATAGTGGTGCGAGTGGTTAAAAGAGGTGACCCCTCCAGGCGACTTTTGGGACCTTTTCGGGGAAACAACCAGTGATTAGAAGTACGTTATTAGTAATTTTAAAATCTGTAGTTAGTTATTATCTTTAATTAAATATTATCATTTTTTTACTACACATATCTACATTTCACTGTTATAAACCCAGAGGAATCTCAACAATTCCTTGTTTTATCACAATTTTCTATTTTGAAAGAATAAGTTTGAAGATTTAGAAAGATTCAACAAAAAGAAACGTGTATACAGCTAAAATCGGAGATTTTCTCCGATAGGTCAGACCAACGCTACATCACAAAGGGAAAGTTATAAAGTTTTTTTTTCTTCTACTTTATCAGGACTAAATCTTATATTGAAGATTTACATGAAGCACGTTACATTTCTAGTGTCATCCGAACTCCAAAACAGAATATTTAGTGATATATATATATAAAAAAGGTTCCAGAGTATTGATAAAAAACTGAACACGTGTAAGCGAATAAATACAGAAGAAAACGACTCTATATTGTCATGATCTTGAAAAAGTTGTAGTCTCAGTGGAGTCATGATAACCAAGTGCCAATATACATACATGCAGAAGATATGCCATCAAAAAGATAAAAAAAAACAACAACTAGAAAGAGATCATTGATAAACGAGAAGAGAATAATTAATCATGACAGGAGTTGCCCATTGGGGAGATATTCTCTGTAGACCTTGTCAGAGGATTATCTCAGACTATAAATATTCACAGACAGCTAATACGCAATTGGTTATAACTACGATCGAAATGACGAAAGCAAAAATAAAGAACCTGGTGAAACTGCCACTGCAGTCTCGTGTTTAATCTTACAAGCATATTAAAATAAACAAAAAAGTTATATTTTCATAGATATAGAAAATATTCGTGTTTTTATAGGCTCAGACTTGTGTCTGAATTACGTTGTTCGACTTCTTTCACCAGTGTAAACAGGCAACTCAGTTACCTATTTTCTACACGATATTTCGCAATACTCTTTAATTCAGCTAAAATAATTGTAAATTGCTCTAATTTGGTCTTAACGTATTTTTATTGATATTTTCAGTGTTAACATGTACGTTTTCACAAGTTTCTTCAACTAAACTAATATTCTTTACTACATAAATGTATATTTCACTTTCGTAAACCTAGATTTTTTTCATATCGATATCAACATTGATCCGTCAGTCTTCGTTATGTGCACCCTCAGTGGCACAGCGGTATGTCTGCGAACTTACAACGCTAAAAACCGGGTTTTGATACCCGTGGTGGGCAGAGCACAGATAGCCCATCGTGTAACTTTGTGCTTAACTTCAAATAAACAAATAAACCTAGATGAATCTCGATGTTTCCTTGGTTTATCACAACCTTCAAATTTTGATCCAGTTTGTATTTATGATTTTATCAATTACGCATTTGCCCACAAATTATTTTATGAGTTTATTTCCTGTGGATTTCTGACTGTTCTTACAGTAATTAACATAGTTATTAAACGTTCAGTATACCGAAATTATTCAGTCGAACTACTCCCATTCGGACAGTTTTTCAAACTTCAACTTTTAGTTTGTTTTCACATTTTTTTTGCAAAGTTACATAAGGGCTATCTGCACATAGACTAGAGCATCCACTACTCTTGTTTGACCAAATAGTTGGATTTGACCGTCACTCTTATATAGCACCCACGACCTCACGTTTTGTGTGTGTGGGGGGAACAGGACGCGAACCACGAATCTTCAGATTCACAGTCTAGTCACGATAATTCCTCGCTCACGCTCGACCTTTCTACCTATTCTACTTTTCTGTATAAATGTTTTTGAAATGAATACATAATGAGTAGAGAGATAAGTAAATTTTATGTTTCCCCTTCCCAGTTTGCACGAAGTTTCTACGATTACTCTGTTAATAGCAAAAAGCGAACATTTCCTGTATTTTGATTCTGAATGCAAGCTTTATTTCTACCAATAATTGAAATCCGGCCGTCGATATCAATTAGCTGGCAATCGTACTCATAATATTGGAGTTTACAACTCAACTCGGAAAATATTTATAAATTTTCATCTTTAAATCCCTGTTTCCAATTTTTAAAAATCAAAACCCATCCATTACGACCGTTTTGACAGAGAAAGTACATTAACTTAATAGGTATGGTGAAAGTTTCGTTCTTTCCAAACAAACTATTTCATGTTCGGAACGCAAACATAAGAAAAACAATTGCCAGGCTCGTCGGAAACCTACAAATTTTATCTTATGTTATGATAAAAACAAGATCAAGGAAAAAAATTCGAATCCTGTCTTTGAAGAAATGGCCGAGGAGGTATACTAAAACAAATCCAACACACTGCAGTAGTATCAGTACACTAATGCTTTTGTCTTCAGGCTTATACACATATATATAGCCTGAATATTGTTATTCAACTTTATCGCTATGGTAATGGCAGTTATCTGATCCAACTCCAAATAAACTAACGCGCAATAGGTTGAGTGCTATGTAAATTTATAATAAAATATAATTGAAAAAACAACAACAATATTTGTCATTCTCTTTTGATTTTTAAGGCGAAATGCGTTGTGCGCACCTCAAGGACAGAACCCCGAATTTCAATGTTCTAATCCCCAACCTTAGCGCTGGAGCATAAGAACGAGCCTTTCTTTTGGTATTGAATCAATTCGTATATCTTAGTTTGTTAATGAGCTTGGAACATTTATTTTATATAACATTTATGAGTTAGTTTTACCAGTTAATTAAAATGGGAGCTTTGATCAGAACAACGGGATTAACCGTCACTTATATAGGGAGCTCGGAGTGTGGAGTGTGAGCAGCAGCATCATGTCTCAAACCACTAGGTCACACCCAGCCCATTGGAGAAGAAGAACAATTTAAATGAAATACAAAGGAATAATATAGCTAGTAAATGTTTATGACTAAGTACATGAAAAATGTACACTTTTCGGGACGGGGTGACTTAATTAGAAAGAAACAAAAATGGACAAGACAAAAATCTGTGTTAACATACTCTGGATCAGAGAGAGTTCTCGAGAGTATAACTAGTTCTGTTACTTTATCCCATTTTACAAAAAAATATCATAAAAAATTCAGTCGATCGTGTTTTTTACTAGAAATAAGTGCTAAATTCTGTAATGTCATGCATAGGGTGTAAAAGTTGATTACTATTCTGTCGAAGCGACTAGTTACTTAAGATTATCAATAATTCAACTAATCTGTTTTTATTATGGAAAAGTGAAAACGAATCACGAGAACCCCTTTAAAAGTATAACGTTACATTTGAATGGCTGGATACGAAATACAAACACAGGTTTATAGATATTATTTACATTTTAATATTTTTAATTAGTTAGTTAATTAATAAATTTACAACATTCTAAAACGATAATTGTAAGCGCTTTAGAGCATCGTCTTTTTTTATTAGTTTCTCATCAGCGTGTAAAGGGTTAAGTCAATTAGCATATAGTTCAATCATTCAATCAGATTTACATAAAACGATAATATGAGCCCTTTTAACACAACCTTTTTGTTAGTGTTGTTTCCAGGATCACGAGTTAATTAGTATCCTAATTGAAGCTGTGAAAATACAATAATTCAAGCGCTTTCGGAATACAACATTTTCCTTACTAATGTGTTTGTAATATCAAGATGAATCACCAGTTTTCTGGTTGCTTTCTGACCTGCGGGCTTTTCTTCATCGCATGTTTACAGTCAACAGATGGTCAGTAGCTTGGCACTAAAACTTACATATATAACGATCTAACTGTTTGAAAGTTACTTGTTATTCTCTTGCCATTTCTATGCTACCTACAAATTGCCAGACCAACTACAGACAAAAGATCTCAACAGATTTAATGTACTGGAAAAGAACTTACGTGAACATGTTGCACTTACGTGACTTTTGACTTTAAAAGGAAACTTGATAAATCGGATAAACAGAGTAAAATTTAATGAAAGTACAACGTTTCACCAGGTTAACCTGGCATCATCAGGTACGTTTCCTTTTAATTACGACAGAGTACTTACTTTTATCGTGTGATTTCTGACTTTGTTTTATTCATTGAGATTGTGTGTGTGTGCGTTTTCTTATAGCAAAGCCACATCGGGCTATCTGCTGTGTCCACCGAGGGGAATTGAACCCCTGATCTTAGCGTTGTGAATCCGAAGACTTATCGCTGTCCCACCGACGACTATTGAGATCAGATGTTGCTGGCACAGCATTTGTCTATGGTCAATGACATTAAATTCTATTGGTTCATAGATTTCTTCGTTATATATTTTCCCGTCCTATAATCCTAAAGAGAAGTGGAGTTAAAAGCTCTTTCCGTGTGGCGGAAAGCCTAAGCTATGTAAAAAAAGGCTTACGTAATGAAGCTTTGGTATTAAACTTTAATGCTAGGCCGTTGTGTCGCTGATTCTTTCCGGTTGGCTAATTCCTCTTCAGTCAGCATGAAAATAAGAAATTCAGTGCAGAATTTCCTCCTCTACTTCTAGTTTTCTCCGAGTTTCAGTACGAGAAACGGTGTTAGTTTATAAAACAAGTTTCTCCTTCACCGTGGTGATCACTTTACACAGATCAAGTGACGTCACGTTTGATCCTCCCCCTAACACTAACATTTCTTTCAAACAGTTCTATATTATACAACATTGCTATCAATGAGTCAAGGTTTCTTATGTGTTTCAAAGCCTTTACGTTCATTACGTACTACTGATTCTGTAAAATATATATAGAGTTAACGTATACAGATGTCTGACTTTACTATAACTGCTGCTACAATACAGTATCTTGTGCGTGGAAAATAAAATATACCGAAAATATAGTAATAGGATTCTAAAACATGACTGAAAGATAATACAGAAAAATCAGGAAACGAAGTATGCAAATTGTATTCAACGCATACTCATTTCCTTACAACACAGCGACAGTTTCTACTACAATGTCAAAATTTGTATTTATAATTTTTAACACATATACACTTGGAAAAAAGTTAAGCACCCCCAAATATTTTTCAGGATTGCTTATTGAAAATAAGGTTTAATTTTCATGATGTTGAGCAATGTTCATAATTTCAAACA
>NW_013665707.1:812748-825769 GCF_000517525.1 Limulus polyphemus | reverse complement strand
TGTTTGAAATTATGAACATTGCTCAACATCATGAAAATTAAACCTTATTTTCAATAAGCAATCCTGAAAAATATTTGGGGGTGCTTAACTTTTTTCCAGGTGTATAGTTTGTTTGTTATGGATTTCGTGCAAAGCTTCAGGAGGGCTATCTGCACTAGCCGTCCCTAATTTAGCAGTTTAAGACTAGAGGGAAGGCAGCCAGTCATCACCACCCACCGCCAACTCTTGAGCTACTCTTTTACTAATGAATAGTGTGATTGACCGTCACATTATAACGCCCCACGGCTGAAAGGGCGACCGGGGATTCGAACCCGCGATCCTCAGATTGCGAGTCGAGCGCCCTGACCACTTGGCCATGCCGGGCTCACACATAGTATTCTATCTACGCAACTAATAACTAACCAGCGTCTGTTTTTCTGGAATAGATGACTCAAATGATGATTTCTAATTATGCCAAGTTATTTTTAGTCTGTCTACATCACCGGTAAAAATGACACTCACATACATAGTAGTACTTGTATTAGCATCTATACAATCATTACAATCACTGAAATCATCTTATCTACTTGACAACTAAATTACCCTCTGTCACAACATGTAATTTGTCTTTTTTTACTGTTGCTAAGCGACGTAATAACTTCTTTTTTGTCTGAAATCTAACTGAAGTCTCGGGAGTAATTTGATATTAATGAATACTAGGATGTATTTAATTTCAATTATTTATGCAAAAAGTTTAAAATTCACCATCAGATTTCTCGGAAAACATTACAAAGAAAATTAATTTAAACAAAATTTTCATTGCTTTTCAGTATAGATCTAAATTTAATTTTTCTTATGTAGTTTTTCAAACAGGATTAAAAATTAATGTAATTACGTTGACAATCTAACGAAGCAAATCCGCTTACAATCCTAACAAATAATGTTTTAGTCAAAACAAATATACTCCAAGAATTCTTCAAATAGCTTGCCAATTTACAAATTGCACAGATTTTTTTATTAGTTGCGTGTAAGATGTGCCCTTTAGATAGGGAAGTAACGAGAGCACTTTTTAGGTCTTATAATAAAGATGATCCATTATGTATGGGTGTGTGTTAGCAACCATCATCCAGAGTTGGCTGGCTCGATATCGTAATTTTTGGTATGGCAATTGGAAACTTTCCGACGGTATACACGAACTATGTTGCTTTCGGGTTTTTATCCGAGAAGGTGCATTTTGTTTGTTTGTAGTTAAGCACAAAGCTACACAATGGGCTATCTGTGCTCTGCCCACCACGGGTATCGAAACCCGGTTTCTAGCGGTATAAGTCCACAGACATACCGCTGTGTCACTGGGAAGCCGAGAAGTGAGATAAAAAAAACCTGAATTAGGGCACATTTCCATTTTTTACGTTTAATTTGAAGACTCAAGTACTTAAACAGTTAAATAAGTCAATCATTACCTCCCACAGTGTAGAGTATGCAATTAACATTTAATGGGGTCATTAGGAATTCAATAATAAAAAAAAAAGAAAGGGAAACATCATCTAACATTGTACTTTATACAATATATGCTTCCTTTACGGGTACCCTCAGCTAGTGATAGAGATACAGGTGAAATGAATGGATAAATTAGAAGATGTAAAACACTGAATGATAGATTAGCAGGCATGCTGAGGCAGACGATGGACAGATAGACAGATGGATCCATCTCAAACTATTCAACAAACTACTAAAAGACATAAAAAACGCCACATTATCATCGCTAATCCAGTATTTCACAAAGCGGAACATTGTATATAATGTATAACTTCATACCTGTTAATCCAGTATTTCACAATACGGGACATTGTATATAATGTATAACTTCATACCTGTTAATCCAGTATTTCACAAAGCGGAACATTGTATATAATGTATAACTTCATACCTGTTAATCCAGTATTTCACAAAGCGGGACACTGTATATAATGTATAACTTCATACCTGTTAATCCAGTATTTCACAAAGCGGGACATTGTATATAATGTATAACTTCATACCTGTTAATCCAGTATTTCACAAAGCGGAACATTGTATATAATGTATAACTTCATACCTGTTAATCCAGTATTTCACAAAGCGGGACATTGTATATAATGAATAACTTCATACCTGTTAATCCAGTATTTCACAAAACGGGACATTGTGTATAACGTATAACTTCATACCTGTGTGGAACATAACAATACCAGATGTTTTCTAATCCCATTTATTTTCTTTCTGCTTCGTTTTTAACATGGAAAGTCCTTCCAGTAAATGCTTCTGGCTAACTTTAGCTAGGATCTTGTCTCCTAATTGGCAATTAACTGAGTTTCTTGCAGGGAAGATAGCATGTAGCGTCCAGGAATAGAAAGCTGACTTTTCTGTCAGCTTACCCGTTCCTGCGATTGAACATGAGTGTATGAAGGTCACGCGTGCAGATCTGGCTTAAGTTGTTATTGTGTTTTCAAGTATTAAAAGCTGTGTTCTAGATTTTGCTGAGATTTTTCTTTATTCAGAATTTTAGTAGACTCAGAGAATTTGGCAAGATTTTTGATATAACTTTTCATTAGAGTATTTAACATTCTTTTAGTTTACATGATATCTTATCATTCCTATTTTGAAATATATGTTTTTAACTTTGATTTTATTTCCACTTTGCACTGACTTTTCTCTGAGGGAAATCCAAGAGCCGGAAAATATCACACTCGTAATCACATACAACCTGAGATTAAGAAAATTGTCACTTATTTCACTTTTTTTAACTAGTCCATACTTCATACGCTTCACAGTACATCCAGTGTTTCATAACTACAGCTCAAAAGCTATTTAGATATTTGTATTTATTACGATATCTATATGGTGTTTATATTTCATTTGAATTATAAAACTGCTCAATCTATATAAACAAGACTGCTTGTTTATTGGTGACAACGGAATTTAAGTCATAATCTAGGTCTTATTAAATTGATATTTATAAAATAGTAGTAGGAACCGGGGAAATGTAATCTTCAATATATACGTACTTTAAAACGACCATTAAACCAAACTTGCGTATCTTTTTTTTTAACCTTTTGGTGATAAAATAAGGTGGTTCATGAGGTATACTCATGTCAGTCAAAAGTAACATGCAACGTGGTGTATCTTCATGTAAGTCAACAGTAACATATAAAACAATACATTCTCATGTCAATCTGAAGTAATATGTAACAGTGTATCCTCATGTCATTCAGAAGTAACATGCAAGACAATGGACACTCATGTTATTCAACAATATCATGCAACACAGAGTATTCTTATGTCAGTCAGAAGAAACTTGAAGTACATTGTATCATCATGTCAATCAGAAGTGGCATGCAACATAGTGTATTCTCATGTCAGTCGGACGTAACATGCAACACTTGCATCCGCATGCAAATAAACAGTAACATGCAACACGGTGTATCCTCATACCAGTTATAAGTAACATGTAACATGGTGTATCTTCATGTCAGTCAAGAGTAACATATAACACAATACATTCTCATGTCAATCTGAAGTAACATGTAACAATAACATGTAGCACAGAGTATCCTCATGCCAGTCAGAATCAACGTGTAACACAATGCATCTACATGTCAATCAAAAGTATCATGTAACATAATGTATCCTCATGCTAGCCAGAAGTAACATGTAACACAGGTACAGTATTCGTTATTATATCTGATTTGTGATCGTGAGAAATATTTTATCTGTACGTTAATACAAATCTTTAAAAACCAATGCCTTTAGTTTTATTACACAGAACTATTTACATATGTGCATATATATATCTGAAGGACTTCTCAAACAGATTATTGTAGAAACAGTATAATTACACCATTTTAACACTTTACATGACGTAGTAAATGTTAATCTTTGTCATATTTTATAGAGTTCTAAGATCACTTCATGCAGAATTATGTTATACTAGCAAATGCCCGTTGAAACAACTCACGATAATTTCCCTAAAAATTGTGACAAATAAATATATCATGTACAGTCAAACCAATCCCTTGGATCATAACGTATATGGAATATGATTGTCTAGTAGGCTGTTTAAAACCGTATTGTCATTCCATGTGTTATTTCAATAAGGAAAATTGTATTGCGTTTGTTTTTAAGCAAAAAAGACTGATTGCCATGTATTGTTGGCAAAAATATTTGGGTTTCGATGCAATGGATGCACCCGGCACAATAGAGAGCTCAGGTTCACTCAGTAGCCGCGGGGATTTTTTATTTTTTGCAGGTTGCCAAACGTCCTTGTAATTTCGGTAAGCGCCAGAAAAGACCGCTACCGAAGTGAGCGCTTTTTGACAGTTGTCATTTCTATAATAAATGTCAAAGGAGAGATATTCAATCCAATTCAAATCAATCTACTCGACATGTATATAATACCGACATGAGAAAAAAAAAAAAATATATAAACCGGACAACAACAAATATATACTCAAACACGTTCCTCTCTTTATACGTTTCTTTCCTGTTCATGCTCCTATCTTCGTAATATTCCTTTCAATCAGTCGACAACAAAAAGAAACATATTTAGTCTTAATACACTTTTCCCTCAGACTGACCGTTCAGCACATAACGATTGTTTGTTTGTACTTAAGCACAAAGCTACACAATGGGCTATCTGTGCTCTGCCCACCACGAGTATCGAAACCTGGATTATAGCGTTGTAAGTCCGCAGACATACCGCTGTGCCACTGAGGGTGCACATAACGAAGACTGACGGATCAATGTTGATATCGATATGAAAAAAATTGAATGATTTTCCTATAAGTTATCCTTAAAATATTAAAAAGAAATATTTTGATATATATATATATATATTCAACGGTTAACCGTTCAGGAGAAACGGACAGAAAGTTTGTTTGTTTTAAAGCTGAGCACAAAACTACACAACGGGCTCTCTGTACTCACCACGGGTATCTAAACCCGCTTTTTAGCGTTGTGAGTCCGCAGACATACCGTCGTGCCACTGGGGGGGGGGGCATAGACAGACGTTGAATTTCGCGCAAAACTACACGAGGGCTATCTGCGCTAGCCGTCCCTAATTTAGCAGTGTAAGACTAGAGGGAAGGCAGCTAGTCATCACCACCCACCGCCAACTCTTGGGCTACTCTTTTACAAACGAATAGTGGGATTGACCGTCACATTATAACGCCCCCACGGCTGAAAGGGCGAGCATGTTTGGTGGGACGGGAAGCTATATATATAGACGATCCTAGTTTCCCCTGATACAATTAACAAGTGAAATCCTTCGATCTGCCTAATAAAATCACGCGTTCAACAGAGCAAATCGATCTCTTTCGTGACTTCTCAGTTGTCAAATGGTAGTATGTAGTAGTTTAACAGAAAAATACTGTTCAAAGTATCCTCTATCGGAATAAAACACAACATCAATGCTGCTTCAAGTAATTACAAGAAAAATAATTAGGGATGAGAGGGAAAAAGGGAATATAAAAAGGCGTTTAATGAGAAAATTAATGCTGTTTCGTTGATTGCTTTTTTTCTTTGTGTAGAGTACTCGAGTGTGTCAGTTGTGAAGGATTCTGTCCCTGACAATCACGTCTTTCTGCATGACGCCTGTACAAAGAAGTGTATATAGCCACAAAGGGGCATTTGAATTATTAGAACTATTCAAAGTTACAGTAATACATAGGAAATTAGCTCTTAAGCTTCACCAGTTACATGAAACAACTAATTGCATTAATAATACCAGTCGGTAAATTATTCCCTTTAAAAGTCATTACAATTTCCGTTCTGATAAAAATTAATGAATTAAATACTGGTTCACTTCAGTACTCTTATGTCAGTAGTTTTCACCAGGTGGAGCTGATGTAAGAAAACTGACCAGTTTATGTTTCCAATTCTGCCACAGAATTTAACGACTTATACTGGTCATGCACCCTCAACAATGTTTTAATTAGTAGTTAAGTTAATAAAATTAATTTATAAATAAAATATATACATGTTTACGTAATTACTACTGCAAAACCCGAAATTAGAATATCAGGTATGCTAAAAATAGACGTATTTATATACTAGAGATTCTTTTCTTTACAAAACAACAACATAAAATCTTTGTGAAATGTAGTAATGAACAGTTTTTGTTTTGAATTTCGCGCAGAGCTACACGAGGGCTAGCTGCGCTAGCCGTCCCTAATTTAGCAGTGTAAGACAAGAGGGAAGGCAGCTAATCATCACCACCCACCGCCAACTCTTGGGCTACTCTTTTACCAATGAATAGTGGGATTGCTCGTCACATTATAACGCCCCCACAGCTGAGAGGGCGAGCATGTTTGGTGTGACGGGGATTTGAACCCACGACCCTCAGTCTGCGAGTCAAGCGTCTTAACCACCTGGCCATGCCGGGTTGGTAATGAACAGTGACGCAGGAGTACTGTCAACCATCTTTTTTTACGTGCGTTTTTTCTCTTTTTTTATTGTTTAATACAAGTTGTAAAATATCCTGATTTCTATTGTAGCATAACAATTATTTGGTTTGTCTTTGTAATCACGTATTGTATTATATAGGTTTGGTCGAAGAATGCCATTGTTGATTTAGAGTTTTTCTCGAAGAAAACATAGATTAAGGCGGGAATTTTTCTACAACTAACACGTTAAACAAGCATATAGGGAATTTTTTACAAATAATGTGTCAGGTCGCATAAGCAGGTCATTATTCAAGTTTATTTGTTTGTTTGTTTCATAACTTCAAGTACAACTAGTCAAAAGCCGTCCCTAATTTTGAACTAATACACAAGAGGGCCATTTTCGTCTAATCGAATAGTGTGATTTACAGTGTACAACGGCCCCAAAGTGCGGAGTGTGTTTCTGCACATTAAGCATCAAAAGAGGAAACAGCTATTCAGTGTTAAGTGTTATAATTACTGACTTTCTGTTTTAGCATTCTTATGGTGCGATTGACGTGTTAGTGTATTTTATTTCAGAATATCATATTTTAAACTAAGTATATAAGAGCCATGAATTTTTTAGAGTAATTATCTGCTTTGTTGTCTTCGAGATGGTTCGTCGGACTGTGGAGATTGCTTTAAACTATCGAGGACAAATATTCGCATTTCTGTAACACCAAGTTTATTTTTTCAATATGATGTGAGACAGCTGTTAATCTAAAAGGAAACGAACGAGTCGACTACATAATTTTGTGAGGAATTAAAAACGACTACAAGTGCGAGAAATCTTACAGAGATAGAGAATATTTTACAGGTTTTTCAACAATGACGTAAGTTGTAGAAAATAAACTGAAAGGCGTGAATGAATGTAACATACGTGGAAAAGTGTTATCGTGCAGTGTCAAGAAGCAAGAAAATTATGACGATGTTGAAAACTCTGTTCAAACCTTCGATATCAGACTCAGAGGTGTTCAAGAAACAATACAAGGTTTGTCACAGTATAAATAGGCATAATTAAGATAATTAAACTATGGGCAATGAAGGGTCTAGTACAAGAAGGTGTGGATCTTCAGACCACCACACACAAGAGGACTTGAATAATAAAGTTAATCCTGGTCTGAGAGGACGATGAAGATCCTAACAGACAAAGTGGGCACCTGAAAGACCAACATGACTCTCAGCTAGTCTCAACAGAAATTTACCCAATGGCTATTCCTTTCGTCAAAATTGGACGACTTAAAGCAACAGAATATATATGGCCTACACCAGTTAGCACAATCAATGGCCTACACCAGTTAGCACAACCAATGACCTACACCAGCTAGCACAATAATTCTCCTAGAACAGAAATCACATGGTTCACACGTGCAACAAAATTAACACAAGTGCAGTTATTTCTTCTGCAATACAATTTTTGACATCACTTCCGTATTCCAAACCCTAAAGAAGATAAAAAAAATATAATGGCTAGATAATGTAGGAAACCAATAGCTCTTAATCAGAGTATCTAAGTAACTTGATGGAACAACGAACAGTGAGCTAACCAGTGCGCCCACTTCAAATTGAAAGTCTTAACAACATTACTCACACATCATTGTATTTACGATTTCACAACGAGAACAGTAATCCATAGCATTAGGGATTATGATTGCAGATGTATAAAACATCCTCGAACATATGTTCCACTCCGTGAGGTAAAACAAAACTAAAACCAAAACTTCTTTTTACCAATACGTGTTAGCAGCAGAGATGAAAGATAGCGTTGCTTGTTATATTTTTTAGAAGCTTCTGTTTCAAGCGATCCTTCAAGTAATCAATCAGTGTCATCCCATCGTACATGCCAAAGAAGACATGCGGCTGGAAAGGCTACGAGTTGTTTTTATCATTGGTTCAACGTATTTGTGGTGGTTTGTTAACCTTCAACCTATACTGAATGAACATTTCTTTCACTTCCTACAAACAACTAGAACTTAACATGTGATGCTTGTATTCGCTGATCAATAACGGGTGGTTCAGTAATCATCTCATGTTCCCAGGTTCTTCAGTATCTACAAGTAGGCTTAAGGCCGGAACGTAACACATATTAAATATATTTTTTAAGGTGGAAGAAAGCATGATCTCGCTTATACTATTTTCTTCAGAAAGTAATGATGAATTTAAATGATTTTAGCAAAAAAAATGTATATATATAAAAATAAAAATTATAATTTTTACTATTATTTCTTTAAAAAGAAAATGAAGCTGACACATCAAAACCAGAATTAAATTTCGGAAATGGCTTCTATTCGGCACACTGAGCTATAATTATCCTTGGATACGTTAATACAAACCCTCATAAGTTAAAGTCTATGTTAAAATGACAAATTCAGTAATCATCTATCGTATTTCATTCAATGAAAAGCTTATTGCTTTTGAAAATCGAACAATCAGTTTCTTCCTGTTGTAGTATACACTATACTAGTATACATACATACATACACTAGTATAGTGCATACATACATTAGTATAGTGCATACATACATACATTCACTGGTATAGTGCATACATACATACATACACTAGTATAGTGCATACATACAAACACTAGTATAGTGCACTAGTACAGTGTATACACACAAATACCAGTATAGTGTATACATACACACTATACCAGTGAATGTATGTATGTATGTATGTATGCACTATACTAGTGTATGTATGTAGGAATTAAAAGTCCTAATGGAACACGTTCTACAGAACTATTGTGAGATTCTTTTAGTGACCCCGTACGGGGGATGGAGATTATCGTCCTGACCATGAGTACTTAATAACTACATTTAGCAAGAATAAAAAAGGTCTGATGTTAAAGAACAATTTAACATACTTAGCTGTATCTTTATCGCACTACGTGTACTGGTAGAAGTAATTAACTATATTGAGCTGTATTCCCGATGCACTCTATCCAAGATATGGCAGGATTATTCCTGATGTACCATATCCAAGATATGGCAGGACTATTCTTGATTTACCCTATCCAAGACATGGTAGGACTCTCCTGATGTACTCTCTCTAAAATTTGGCTGAAATTCCTGATGCATCCTATTCAAGAGAGGGAAGAACTATTCCTGATGCACCATATCCAAGATATGGCAGGACTATTCTTGATGTACCATATCCAAGATATGGCAGGACTATTCTTGACGTACCCTATCTAAGAAATGGCAGGACTATTCCTGATGTACCCTATCCAAGAAATGACAGGACTAGTCCTGATGTACCCTATCCAAAACATGGCTGGACTATTCCTGATGCACCATATCCAAAACATGGCTGGACTATTCCTGATGCACCATATCCAAGATATGGCAGGACTATTTTTGATGTGCCCTATCCAAGATATGGCAGGACTATTCCTGATGTTCTGTTTCCGAGATTTTGCAGGACTATTCCTGATACACCCTCTCCAAGACATGGCAGGAATATTCCTGATGTATTATCTCCGAGATTTGGCAGGACTATTCCTGATGTACCTTATCCAAGACATGACAGGACTATTCCTGATGTACCCTATCCAAGACATGACAGGACTATTCCTGATGTATTATCTCCGAGATTTGGCAGGACTATTCCTGATGTACCTTATCCAAGACATGACAGGACTATTCCTGATGTACCTTATCCAAGACATGACAAGACTATTTCTGATGTACCCTATCCAAGACATGACAGGACTATTCCTGATGTACCCTATCCAAGACATGGCAGGTATATTCATATTGCTCTTTGCTGTAAGGCGAAATACTCTTTTACATTATAAAGTTTTGATTAAATATTGATTACTGTCAGTTTAATACAATTAGAAGGCTTTAAGCACTAGTTGTTACAATGCAAGTTGAGTATAAAAGTAAAGGTTAGAAACTGTCAATTTTAGCCTGGCAAATTTTAAGTGAAATACGAACAAATCTGAAGGCTTATAACACTAAAAACCGTGATTGGCACAGCACAGGTAGCTTATTGTGTAGATTTGTCCTTATCAATGAACAAATTTTCTTTTTTGTATAAAGACTGAGCAATCTGCTAGTAGGAAACGTTGGAAGTCCATTCGCAGTGCTCGCTAGAGTTATGTAAATATAAGCTTTATACATATTAGATCAATGCGGTTATGTCAGATTGCTTAACTCCTAATAGACTTGCGATTGACTCTTTATGTTTAGATAGGCATTAAAGGATATCGATAGCTCAGTACAGTGGTCGTTAAAAGAGTGCAAACATGTTTGAAAGGCCCGGAAACAGTTCACTGATGACACATTTAGCTGTAAAAGACATAAGTTTAAAAGACTAATTCATTTAAGAGTAGAAAGCTGTTTTAACGAGACAGGTTTCTGAAAGGTTAACAACATTTATCAAGTTTCTAGGCTAATGAACTTCAAACCTCCATTTTCTTTGATTGATTGCAATCAATCTTCGAGCATGACTTCATTCAAAACTATTAACGGGTGCCTGTTTTGTCGCTCCTGGTGGCAACTTTGAATAGTTTATCGGCCTTTCTAAGAGAACTAAAAACTAATTTCCTTTTTCAAGACGTACATGCAGATTTTTATTTTATACGGAACTAGCTTCTGCAAAACCCTTCGTTCCATTATGATTGGATAAAGGAACATTGCGGGCGTACAAGCGTGTAGGGATATCACTCTTAAAATCTAGTACAATTTTGCACTATAAATTTAATTAACTGATTATTTTATATAATTTACGCATTTTGTCGACATTGTAAAAAGTAGATAAAAGTGTTTTTAGAAGATAATATGATGAAGATATTGAAGATAATTACTCTAGCACTGTAACTTGATAATGATTTATTTCATATTAAATCGTGACAGTTAGGACTACTTTCTGTTTGATGATTTTGGTTTAGCTTTGTCAGATCTCTTTCTCTCCATAACCATGACTGTCAGCTGTACACAAGAAGGTACTAAAACAGCGTAAACTTTCAAGGTATTTTATCAGGATGAAATGCCTAAAGTAAGATACAAATGACTACACGTGGCAGTGGATCAGATAACATGACAACCTCATACATTAACATGAATACAATCTATATTTCTCTTCACTTTCTAGATCGGATATCTGAGTAGTAACAACACCGGTTTCATGTTAACACACCTGGAGATAGTAGTAAGCTGTTATCTGAGCAGAAACAACACCGGTTTCATGTTAACACACATGGAGGGAGTAGTAAGTTGTTATCTGAGTAATAACAATACCGGTTTCATGTTAACACACCTTGAAGAAGTAGTTAGCTCTTATCTGAGCAGTAACAACACCGGTTTCATGTTAACACACCTGGAGGTAGTAGTAAGCTGTTATCTGAGCAGTAACAACACCGGTTTCATGTTAACACACCTGGAGGGAGAAGTAAGTTGTTATCTGAGTAATAACAATACCGGTTTCATGTTAACACACCTTGAAGAAGTAGTTAGCTCTTATCTGAGCAGTAACAACACCGGTTTCATGTTAACACACTTGTACCACGTGCTACCCCTCACAATCATCTCGGCTTCTGCGTATTAATGGCCCGTTATTTGGGCTAGTTCGAGTAGTTCGAGACTTTTTGCCTGGCACGGTCAGGTGATTAGGGCGGTTGACTTGCAATCTGAGGGTCGCAGGTTCGAATCCCAGTCCCACCAAACATGCTCACCCTTTCAGCCGTGGGAGCGTTATAATGTGACGGTCAATCCTCCAATTCGCTGGTAAAAGAGTAGCCCAAGAGTTGGCGGTGGGTAGTGATAACTAGTTGTCTTCCCTCTTGTCTTTCACTGCTAAATTAGGGACGACTATCGGAGATAGCCCTCGTGTAGCTTTGCGCGAAATTCAAAAGAACAAAACAAACCAACTCTTTGTTTACTCGTATGATGTCGCTTGCCTTACTAAGTAAAGAGGAATTTTGAGAAACATCAATGATCCCTAACATCAACTGTATAGCTGTTTGTTCAAGAATGTTGTAACTTTTCGTCTAGGTAAGGTTCCCGGAATAGTTCTCCATAACAATTTACTTCAGTTGTTGTTTCTCCATGCTGTCGATGACTCATTGTTTCCAATGAAATAACAAACGACTTTGAATTACAATTTTCTTTTTTTTACTTAATGTCATTCTTACGTAAAAAGTACGCTCGAAAACCCTAATTTAAGGAGATAATGAAAGTATGTGTAGGTGTAATTTGTATCGTGGGAAATTATACACTTTCTAAATGTCTAAAACAGGATATCGATTCAGTTTCCTTCTGTGATTGAAATTAATATGTAGAAAATATACAGTGAAATGTAAGTACCAACCAAAGTCTCAAAATATTCGCTGTTTATTTCACAACGCAGCTGTATGAGCTGGTAATACTTGAAGAGATGTTACTATATGTTGAAGTACCTATGAAATGTGAATTAAAGGAGTATATATATATATATATATATATATATATATATGTGTGTGTGTGTGTGTGTGTGTGTGTGTAGTATAGTAGTACGTACTAGTACTTACTAACGTTAACTTAACGTAACCTAACCTAAACTACAACGACGTACTAACGTTAAACTTTAAACTAAAATTTAAG
>NW_013665707.1:803341-811748 GCF_000517525.1 Limulus polyphemus | reverse complement strand
TATATATATATATATATATATATATGTGTGTGTGTGTGTGTGTGTGTGTGTGTGTGTATATGTGACTGAATTCAGACTTTTAAGAACTCCAAATCAAGCATCGAATTTACAATTTAATGAAGAAAATTTAGTATATTGTAATGAAGGACTTAAACTCAAATGTAGGTTTGGTATATTTTGAATTTCGTACAAAGCTACACGAGAGCTAATTGCGCTAGCCATCCTTAATTTAGCAGTGATAGACCAAAGAGAAGGCAGCTAGTCAACAACACCCACCGCCAACTTTTGCTTGAGCCACTGTTTTACCAATAGGATGTATTCTTGAACTCGATCAATCTAATACCGGTAATTAATCCTTTGCAATGACATACATAGGTCAAAGACTATAAAGCAGTCACCAAACTTTATAGGTCAAAGAATCTTCCTTGGAGTTTGAACTAGCTGGACATATACAATTAATCTATAATAATGACACAAGTGAATGATAAATATGCTCAAGTTTCAGCTAGCTTTAAATTCATAATCATTTGTGATGAAAGAAGATAAAGATGGACCTCTTTAAACATCAGTTATATAGTTAGATATTACTAAATAATAACTTTAAAAAACCCACAGACGAGTAAAAGTCCAGAATAGCTGTATGAGCTTAACTTAATGGGAGGACTGACAAAGTAAAATAAATTACCCAAGTCTTTGAGAATAAAGTGTTGAATTGGCCAGGGAATAATTCCATGTCCAACGTGTACCTGTGCGCGGTAAGATTCGTCATTACCATTTTCTGGCTTTGGTCAGTGTATCCAGTTAACCCAAATGGTTGAGCGATAATCGAGCTACTAACCCTAGTTAGGCCACATCATCTTTAGAGAATAGTCCGTTATTGGTGATGATGAGCCGAATTGAAACTACAAGCAATTGTAATGAGCCTCGTTATACAGGCAACTCATCTATGTATAAATAAGTATACAGAGGCAACCAATAGCAACCTTGGACACCTGATCGTCTCTTTAACCTGGACTTTAACATCTGGACTAGTAGACAATGAGTGCTCCAAAGTACTCGCATGCTAACGGCAACTTGGCATAAGTTAGAATCTGATAGTATCCACCTCTTTTTGTTTGCTGGGGTAGATAGCATACTGTACAAGCTGATAATAAATAAGATTTGTCTGTTTGTTTTGAATTTCGCTAGCCGTCCATTATTGAGCAGTGAAAGACTAAAGGGAAGGCAGCTAGTGAACACCACCCACTGCGAACTCTTGTTCTACTATTTTACCAACGAATAGTGGAATTGACCGACACATTATGACGCCCCCACGGCTGAAAGGGAGAGCATGTTTGGTGGGACGGGGATTCCAACCCGCGACCCACAGATTGCGAGTCAAGTGCCCTAACCACTCTTGTTGAGTTTGAAATTAAATCTACTGGAGAATATATCAGACATACTTTCGTATATTTCATATTTTTCCTTCTACGATCTCTCTTATGTGAGAGTTACAGCTCCTGTAAATAGCATCAGTTATTATTCCATTACACTGGAAGAGACAGTCAAAACAACGACTGTCTCTCGCACCTCGTTTGTGTATCTTCCATTCTCAAACGTCGTAAGGTAAGATGGCGTTCATTTGTTATAGTTCTCTGATCTGATTGTTATATCCATTAATTTTAAATTTTTAACATGTTCTATTCTGTTTCTTGTTGTTATATGGCCTACTTATCTATTTAAAGTTTGTTTAACATTGAAATTCTCTGTATCAGGTTTATATTATACTTCCCTAGTTTGACACACTTGCCCCCCCAGTGGCACAGAGGTATGTTTGCGGACTTACAACGCTAGAAACCGGGTTTTCGATACCCGTGGTGGGCAGAGCACAGATAGCCCATTGTGTAGCTTTGTGCTTAATTACAAACAAACAAATTGACACACTTATCTACCATATTGGCTAGCTCTTTCTACGTTTTAGCATTACATTATACAATTGATTTTCACTTTGGGTTTATTGTTTCATTTCTGTCATTTCTCAAACTTGACATTCCCTCCATTAATTTTTTAATATAAATTTCTAGTAACCCCTACTAGATTTCTGCATTTCAATACTTAATTATTCTAAAACGCTGCATTGTTTTCGTAATCTTTTTGAAGCTAGTTTATTTGTTTTATCTGATTTCTCAAGTTTTTATTCTGTAACATATTCTTCATCGTTTCGTTGATAGCATCCATCTTTAAACAGGTTTTTTTTTCTACAATTGTTTTCTAATACTGAATCACTTTCTTACGACAAATTGATTTAGACTGTATTCTTTTTGTCTTGGATCATTTGTTGCTCATTAAATATCATAGCTAAATAATTTTCTCAAATCCAAGACTGTTTTAATGATGAATTGTTTCTTTTAAACTTGGTTATCTTATCAAATACATATTTACACTTATTAAGTAAATTTTCTTCTTACTTCTAGAAGTCTCATCCAAACCACAACCATCTTGAACTACGCTACTGATGGACTTTATGCAGTTCATTGGAAGTTCTTTTCATTGTATCGTACACTTTTTGATTTGTTAGTTTAAATAAATATCCGTTCCGAAGCTGGTAGTACAGTTAAGTTTGAAACGGGCATTTCTAGAACAGCGCAAATTGACAAAGAAAGAATGTTATTTCATTCTCTAACTGCAACATCAAAATTGTATGTACCTGAAAATGTGAAAGTGCGATCCAGGTCTGATGTCGATGAAACATTTGTGATGGATGGTTGTCTCGAATTTATTCGTTTTAACAGCATTACTGTTATTTATATCTAACTTCAAAAATATCCAGAACTTACATTCATAGGCACAATCAGCAAGGAAAACACAGCTATCAATCTCTTACAAAAACAAAATGCAGAGAACGAGAATGTTTATTAAGCAAAATAAAATTCTACAGTAGGCCTTGGATTTCAACCACTCCATTTGAAAGTTATGTCGTAAAAGATAAAATTAAATTAAAAAATAAAGTTTCAAGTAAGATATTTTAAAGTTAATATTCCATATGTTGATTTAGCACTACGAAAACCCGAAATTATGAAACTGTTAGTTGTATACATACAACGAAATATTACGCTGAATACACACACTTATCACGAAGTTCTGAACCTAGGGTTTAAACATAGCAGACGATAAAGTTTGTATTTCGCACGAACTCTAAGTTAAAAAATTACAAACAAATTGAAGTTTCAATAACATTTTTTTTTGTTTTATAGCTTTATAATGTTATATTTCTTTAAGTTCAGCTTTAAACTAAAAATAACTTCCAATCCGATTTTTTACATTAGAAGAATAATCAATAATGTTCTTTGAAAACATAAAACATCGCCATTATAATATGGTTACTTGTTAATTTATTTTCCTCAACAAAACACGAATTTCAGTGCATAAATGATGATTTAGAGGCCTAACGTTTTTTTTTATTTGCTACTCTCGCTGTGACAGACTAGTTTCTCAGACTTCACGGCTCATTAACCTTGAAGAGCGTAAACAAAACAAATTATGATTTATCTTGTGGATCGATTGAATATGAAAGTCTGTGTGATTGTCAGATTTTCTCTTAAAAGATTAATTTCAATTTGACCGGCCATAGACCCCGTACGATAAATGGTCAAGGTGTAAGGCTGCGTAATGGCATATGGGTAGCAGTGGTTTTATTTTATATAACTTATTATACAAATTTTCAGTAATAAACGTTTCTCAAATATATTTTAAGGTGTAAAAAATGTAACCGAAATTTAAAAAAAAACTACTAAAGAAGGAAATATCCAAGTAATATAATTATTTATGTCTATATTTTGTAGTTCCTTGTTATTTAATATGCAATACCATAATTGGCCTACAGTGGCTCGGTATTCACAGAAATATGTTATAAAATAGCTTAAGTGAGTAAGATTATTTATTTATAATTGAGAATAATTTGGAATGTATTCTTCTTGTTTGTCAGACAAATATGTGTTTTACCAAACTTGGTACATTTCACTTATTCCAAGAACAATTTGAACCAACTCAGTTCGAGAGCCAGAGAATAGATAAACAAAAAGCCAAATGTATCTCCTACCCTATTTTCTTATATTCCCGAAACCAAAGCGCAGAAGTAGATGTCAACTAATGCTAAAGTGACGTAACTAACAAGGTGAGGAAATATTTATTACTGTACATGAATTGGGCACTACAGAGTATTGATTTCATTACACTGCATTTTGTAGTGTATCGTGTGTGTGTGTGTATATATATATATTTATTTATAAATTTCATAACATAGAAGTTCGGTCATTCTAGCCCCTTATACCAACCAGATGCAACACGATGTTGGGAGTTAGGGATGTCTAGCTCCCATATCCACCCACAGAGTGACTGTCATTGTATAAATACTTATATATGTGTGTGTGATCACAAATGGCTAAATTGAAAGCTCCATTTAGTTGGTCGACAATAAGGTTGTTTCGAGCGTCATAATTTTATAAACGGTTTTTGGCTAAAACTGATAGTGACACACAGTCGTTTATGTTGTATCTGTATGTAGAATGATAGCCTCATGAATTATCATCCGTATCTCAAGAAGAAGAGACTTTATAAGCCAAATCCATCTCCACAAAGCATTTTTTCCCATGGAGAAATGAAGAGTTAGATGCTGGCATCAGTTTATCTGCATTGACAACTGTTCCTAATCCTGAAGTGCAAACTGCTTATTAATAAGTTCCTCTTATCTCGTGTGAAGTTTGGTGAGTTATGCTGTGTATTCAATGATAAGTATAAAAATGATCGAGAGTCGAGATTTGAAATTATTTACAATACACAGCTCAAATTCAATATATACATATATATTAAGAGGTTTAAAAAAAGGTTGTATAATTAGTAATTGTTAACTGCAACCATATTAAATCAAAATCAACTTAATTCGGTATGACCAGCATTTACAAAATCATTATGAATTATGTTATTTCGACCTTGCTAATTTGTAAGCCAGTTAATTCAGAATGCCAAAAAATTTAACGAATGAATGATATTTTACTGAACATCACGACAATTATTGTATGACTATAATCAATCCTTTGATTTTTAAGTAACCAGCACTATAAATTCCCTTTTGTCCAAACATAGGAAGTGTTTGTTTGTTTTTTGTTATGCACAAAGCTACACTGGGCTATCTGTGCTGTACCCACCACGGATATCGAAACCAGGATTTTAGTATTATAACATAGGAAGTGTAACACTGTGGTTAAGCTGCAGGGGAAAATAAGCATTCTTCACAGGTAGATTCATACGAAACAAAGGAAGATAAATTCCATGAAAATGAACACCAGGAAGGTATTCAATTCTGAACAAACTTTTGTCTTGTCACGTTCGATCAATGTTATGAGTGGAGCAATGAGACCCTTAAGAAAGCCCTACAGCTAAGAATTTCATGTGGCAGTAGGGGGTATAATAACCAAATCTACCATAATTGTCCTTTTCCTTTTGTGCACACATTGAAAGGTTATTTAACAGTATAATTTTCTATGAGATGAAGGTGACCGCAAAGATAGATTTTGATAGCTTGTCAGATAAGTGTATTGACAATGTTACTTTACCTTGGCATTCTGGAAAAGTTTATGATGCCTTTGATTTCATGCCATGTTGGATCAGTACAAACTGGAAACAAACTGTCACATATCACTTTACTGACAAAGCGGTTGATGGCTCAGTTTACAAAGACATTGTTACTGAAATTATTAATACAGTCTAATCTACTGGACTTAAAAAGTATTAGCTGTCACGTCAGATAAGGCATCTGCTGGTGCTAATTTGGAGTTAAAATTACTAGGTTTGTTAAACAGTTAAAGTCACTAAGAAACAGAAAGTTAGCAGGATGGTGAAAGTATGTTTAGTGAAACACCCAAATAATCTAAGTCAGCAGCTTTACTTTTTGACAGATGTCCCTCATACTTAAAATAGTGCTTTTCAAAAGTGTCAGAAGATAATGCTCTCCAAAATAGTTGCAGAGCAATTCCAACTGCACATGAATAATTCCAGTATTGAAACAGCGATGACTTTGTTCAAAGCTCAGAAATTGTATAGGCTTAAACCTGCCAAGCTTGTGCACAGAATTCTTAATCTTGGCCAGTTTGATGGCATACTGAAAGTGGGACTTGAAATTCTTTTCCAAGGCTGTTCAAGCTAGCATATCATTTTTACTGAAAAGGGTACCAGAGGGGTATTCCACAATGATATGGTTTATAAGTGTTGTGAAATAGTAATTTGTCCTAATGACATTCAAGAACCCAACACACTAGTACCGAATCATCTGAACCTTAATGAACACAATTTAACTTTGAAATTCCTGAATTCTGTATGGATACTTTTTTATTTTGCTAGAAGCTAGTCCAGTCAATCATTATCCTACACACATACTCAGTTCTTGAATTCCAGAAGATCTTGTTTAATGAGTCACAGAATGTCTTTTCCTAACATTATGCCTTATACAAGATTACTTGGTGAAGTCATTGATTTCCTCACTTTCATAATTCAAATGTAATTTGAAATTGATCTATGGTCCCCAGTATTTAAAGCCACCACGCTCTGCTAGTTACAGTCTCTATGATGCCATATTTCTTGCCTAATTCCTGGTACCTCCTTCACAAAAGACTGTGATGCCTTACCATAATATGGATTCCAGCCGCCACTCAACAAATAGATAAAAATACAAAATCCCATAACCCAAGTACTTTCAAAAGGTGGGCCTTTCTTCATCAGGAGCAAATGGAGAATGAATAAAGGTCCATCTTTCAAAAGTGCTTGGGTTAAAGGGTTTTGTATGTTTGTCTTAAATTGATTTTTGAACCTACATGTTTTCCTAAATCAACAAATGGAGATGGTGGGTCAAAACTAGAGGACGTATTTTTCAAAAAAATTAAGCAAAACATTTCTGTCTCCTACCAAGACTTATACTTCAGTAAGAGTGTAACAAAGCGAGAGTGTGTGAAGTTGTAGGCTTGCTTCGTGTGAGATAGTAGGTTTTAGAATATGAAGATTACATGTGACATAAACGCAAATATTACAAAAGGAAATCGATTTATACGATTACTTGAGTGCTGGATACTATTTCTGAATAACAATTTGCAGTTTCTAGTACTGGCAAACATTTTCATTATACATTTTAGTCTACGAAATTCAAAGAGGTATATACAAGTAATACATTATGTGGTACAGTTTGGTATTATATGCTTGTTACCCCTTTAGTTAATATAGATTTTTTCAGTTCAACTTGGACATAAAGAGTCGCTCAAGTAAACAACTCAACTTTTTATTACATTAGCTGTACACGGACTAGAATCAACTAACTGGTCATTAAGCGTTTTTTCCCTCGAAGGAAAGACAGCTGTCAGTTCACTCGTCACGTCTGGAAATAGACAGGTATCTCTTCTATTGGCAGATCGTATAATGGCCCACACTCAAACATGCATGGTTACGGGTAAAGTGAACGAGATTTGTGCTGTGAACAACTTGGCTAGTATGTCTTATATTTTTGTAGTTTGAGATTTCTTAGAAAATTTGTAAAATTCGGATTTTGTAACGCTTTCGGTTTAGCTTTTTTTTTACTTGAGGGTAAGATTCAGATTTTGCTTAACGCTTCAGGGTTATTTGTATTTTAACTTAACTTTATTTTACTTTTAGCCTACAGGAGACTCGCACTGAAAGAGAGAGAGAACCAATTATGGTTTCTATTCACATTCTCTCCCCAGTTCGATAGATATATTGACTGCAATCACTTACCCTTATTTTGTTTATGTAGTAACCAGTGTAGTTGTGTACATTTTTTGTATTGATTCATTTCTGTTAATAAACACGGTTGAAGCTCTTAAAGTAATAAACTCATATTCTGTGATTTCCTGTTAAACAGACCTTACATATTATTCTGCGGGCAATCTATGTACTGGAGCAAATAACGCGTGTATTTACTTACTTATTTACCTAAACCTTATAAAATACTTTTATATGAACTGTTTCTTAAAAATTAAACCATACAACTATACGATGTGGACTAAAACTAACACTACTTTATGTGCCTTGATAACAAGTTTAAAGTTTTGCTTAATTGTATCTACTATAATTATAATAAAATATGGACAACTAATTAAAATATGTACAACAATGTAATTAGGCGGTTATTTAATTTTATAATAAATTAAGTAATTTATTCAAATTACATATACGTATACCATAATATCCAGAATTACGCATAAGTTAAACATATAAAAGACACTTTATAAACATAAAATGGAATGAAAATTATAAATAATAAAACAAACAAATATAAAAAAGACTATATGAACCAATATATATATATACACCTGGAAAAAAGTTAAGCACCCCCAAATATTTTTCAGGATTGCTTATTGAAAATAAG
>NW_013665707.1:795309-802380 GCF_000517525.1 Limulus polyphemus | reverse complement strand
TAAATTTCACAAGGATTAACAATAACACACAGTTTATATAAAACATATTGTTGTGAGCTATATTTTCAATGTTTTAATATGGCTGTGAAATACCCACTGCAAAAAAGAACGAGCTCCAAGGTTAAGCAGGTGTTGGGAAAGGCAATATGTTGTAGTAAAAAGAATGAATTAATGATATGGTTTACAAAATCCAGAACGATAGGTAGTCCAAGCCAAAGATTATCCATCATGATCGTGTTTGTAGATAGTTCAATAAAAGAACAGCAAGTTGGGTAACTGCAGAGAGGAAATTGCCAGTGGGATGTCAACTTGCTGAAGAGCCCACCACTCCTGTCAAAACCACTTCCAGAGGGCCACCAAGGATACAGCCACTAGTGGATTCGCTCAACCACCAACCTATGAAGAACGTTTCTAATCAGAGGACAACAAGTAGTGATAAGAGACAAAAGGTCATTCCATCTATATAACCATAACCCTCGGAAAAGAACACCCCCCAAAAAGACTTTGTGAATGTAGAGTTTACTGTACTGTTTTGTTTGTCTATTAGGATAGTTGAATGGAATTCACAATGCAGGAAGGGCAGGGTTATAATGTACATTTTCATTGTTTTAATTTAAATGTTTGTTGTTCGAAGGAGCATGTCATGACGTCACCTAGAAATCTTATAAAAGTTAAGAATCTATAAATTTCGTGTAGAAAACGAGTAATGATATAAATGCCAATTGGTGCGTTAGTTATGCAGTGAAATGAAGCATTCAGTTGTACCTGTTAGTCAGTAACAGTTACTGTGTTTATTTGTCTTCAGGTAAGTATATTTATAAGTTAGGTGTACTATTATTTTTTGAAAGTTCTATTAAACGTTATCTGAGCCATTATATTTGATCTTAGGCCTGCAAGTAAACGTAGCTTGTAACAAACGTTATTCATTTATTGAAGAAATGAATTAATTCATTATTGTTACACAGACTGCTCGCGTTATTTTCCAAACCAACCGACCCATCCATAGAAAAATTCTTTCCCTATGAACACTGGGCAGGTAAGTACCTACAACAATAGAAACAGTCTGACAGGTTGCCTTAAAATCTAGAAAACTACAAATAATGCTTAATTTGTATATGGTACACCGGACTCAACAGTTACGTTTTAAGTATTTATTTGTCAACATAAATAATACTCAGTTACGTTGTATGTTAAACTTCATTCATATCTTTCCTTTAAAAGCATTTCAGTGTTAAACAGAAATAAATTACTTCATCAGTAACGAGTCTTTTGTAATCAATGCTCGCGATGATTGGCTTCAAAATAAAGGCCAGTGAACCAGTTGGCCAATCTCTTATCATCTCAACTGAAGACAAGGCTTCAATTGCCCCATCGGGATTGGGTCATGCGATTTGTGTAAATCTTCAGTGGTCTCGTGTTTGAACACCTGTCGTTTGAGTGACTTTAGTTTGGTGTAGCTCTGAGCTGTTTAAGGAAAAGTGCATATTCCACAGCAGAAATCGTTTATATAATTACAATAAGCTAAATAGTTTTGGAAAAAGAAAATGACAAAAGTGCAGTTTTAGGTCTCATTTCCAAGGCTTCATAAACGAAGGAAATTGGAGTATTTTGGTTTACTTAAATTAGAATGATGCTTATAATCTTATGTTTAAGGACTGAGTAAACCCTTTGAAATATTAAATACTTTTCTGTATATATTTTTGCATAGGCAAATTGTACTTCAAACTTTAGGATCATACATCATGTTGCTTTTGTGAAGTACTCAACGTGTTAACACTTAGTCTGTGAGTCAGGCACACATGTTTTGTAGGTTCATTTTCAAACAAAGCTTTCTGGTACTCTTTTACTGAACAGAGATTTGAAATCTTTCCTGATAGCTGGATTCTGAATTGCCCACCAGAGTGTCCAAAATTACACTACTTTCCATGCTACTAGGGAATGAAATCTATACCCCATCAAACATTTCACATAATACACGGTAGTGGTTGCACATGCTGCACAATATCTGGTTCCTTAGCTCTCTAAAGCCGTTTTTATCCGCACTTTTCAAAAGTTCTGTCGATAGAGGTAGCCGAGGAAGGCTATACGAAGATGACTTTCCGCTGTTCGTTAGTTAAGTGCAGTACCTGCTCGAACATGAACATTTCCACTGTTTTGTGCAACAAAAACACAGTCTGGCCAACTCACTAAACCCAATCTTTGTGGCCAAACACTATTCAGAGGCTATTTTTTTTCTCGGTAGTAAAGAGTCTTTAAGTAAACCGATCGAGCTCATACCTGGTTATAAACTTGAATACCGGAAACTACGATAAACTTCAGTAGCCTACCTAAACCCCCGAATTCGGTCTCATTGACTTGCAGATTGCATTTTAAAACTGCTAACAATACGTGTACAGTCTGGTTTTGATATTCTAACCCTCGATTAATCAAAATTACGATTAAACTGATTATCACAAAAATAATCAGTTAATCGAAATTATGGTATACAGTTATTACTATTTTTAGTTATTTCAACTATCCAAGTAATCAAAATATTGGTTTTTATGTTTCTTTGTTGTTAAGCACAAAGCTGTAAAATGAGCTATTTGTGCTCTGCCCAATTTTAGCCCTTTTATTTTCGAAAGGCAACTGGCTGGCAGCCCCCGATTTGATTTATTATTTTGTTTTTCTTTTGGCTTTTATGTACCATGATTTGATGAAAAATATACTGTAGTCGATTAATCGAGTGTAATATATCTATGGGGTCGTCGATTAATCGATTAGCAAACGATTCTAATCAAAAGCAATGATTATATAAAGATTCAATTAAATGTTTACAGGTTATTTGTGATTCTGCTGTGAGAACAAGCCAACGAATCTTCAAAGGTTTTTCCCCTGGAAGATATTTTTTAAAGAGTGTAGGATGGTAAGATATCATCCAATGTTTACTTGAAAAACTCAAGATTTGTCTCCAGAAAATTAAGAAATCTTCCCTCAAATTTCAAAAGATTATGATTTTAGTCCCTCACATTATAACGTTATCCAGTCTAGGGCTGAAGATGATTTATAAGTCCATGTGGAAGGTCATAAAAGCATTTATAAATCACCTAATTACAACTCTGTCTTCTTCTATTTTTAAAATGTTCAAGGTAGTCTTCAAATTGTACTTTGTTAATCTAAGAGAACTAATACACATACCATTCTAAAGAGATTGAGAAGCATTGAACTTAAGGAATGACTTTCATCACTAGCATAAAATTAAGATTCAGTCACTGTGTACTTCCAATAAGGGCAAACATCTTCCAAGAAAGTAATTTTGATAAGAAATACCAAACATATTGTTTGAGTGGAGCTGAAATTCTTTCTGCCGACGTAGTACCGTGCACCATGCCAAAGAGTTAATACCCAAGTATCGGTGTTCTAAGTTCTTCTTTTATTCTTAATGAAATAAGACACTTTAACAAGTCAGTCAAAAACTTAAGAATCTGTAAATCTCAATGTGGATAACCTTTATGAACCAGGTTTGGCAATAATGGATGAATCCTGTGTTTATATCCCCGACTTTGTTAAATCGTGGGAAACAGAGCTTGATTACTTTAACGAAAGATACAGTAAATTGGACATTGCCATTTCAAAGGCTCAGTTTATAATTGCAATAAGAATCAATGGCCTAACAGAAAAGTGAGATTTTCTGCTTTATCAATCAGATGTGAACAGAGGATTGTTTTATAACTTATTAAACACAAATAAGTTAAGCCTTACGAAAAATGAAGTGGAAATCTTATTACACGCATTTTAGAAGGGATTTATTCATTTTTCATAAGAAATATATAAATAAATCAACATTGACATATTTTCGTGCACTTTGGTATGTCTGATGTCTACACCCATTTTGCTTCGGTTATCCCACTTACAAAAGAGCATTACAAGTCCTAAGAAAACACAGCTTTCTTTTGTACATGTCAGTCTTGTTTGTTAAAAAGAAATCCTTGTCATCTACCTAGTGAATTTCATGAATGAATTACGATACTACCACATTCCCAATCTACTAAATTACAAATCCACATCTTTGTAATGAAAAAAAAAAAGAGACCAGAAAAGGTTTCCTTGAGTTTGCTGTAGCTGGAGATCCCTCATTAATGGCTTTGTGATGCAAAAGGTTAGTGTTAGGTGTTACTTGAACTAAGTATTCTTACTTAATCTGTAATGGTGGAATTCAAAAGTAAATGTCCTTCAGTTACAGGTAACTGAATATTCCAAGTTGATTTTTATTAATGTTAAAACTGTATGGGTTTGTTTTGTTTTGAATTTCTCGCAAAGCTACACGAGCCGTTCCTAATTTAGCAGTGACAGACTAGAGGGAAGGCAGCTAGGCAAAACTCCACACCATCAACTCCAGGGCTACTCTTTTACTAAGGAATAATGGGATTGACCATCACATATAACGTCCTCACGGCTCAAAGGGCGAGCATGTTCAGTATGACGGGGATTCGAACCCGCGACCCCCAGATTGCGAGTCGAGAGCCCTAACCACCGAGCCAAACTGCATGGGTCGACCACTACATCAAAGACATCCCTTCCATGCCTGCCATCTTACATTAAAGCAAAAAACGCTTTGAACTTGATTTGTGACAACGACAGTAAAGGTCTACTTCCTGTAAAGACTCTTTGCCCTGTCTTCTCTTAACAAAAACAATGCACACAAGGAAGGTCTTGAATCTATTGAAGTCTCAAATACTTTACACACAGACTACTGTAGATTCTATTGAAGTTTTACAAACCCAACACACAGACTACTGTAGATTCTATTGAAGTTTTACACATCCAACACACAGACTACTGTAGATTCTATTGAAGTTTTACACATCCAACACACAGACTACTGTAGATTCTATTGAAGTTTTACAAATCCAACACACAGACTACTGTAGATTCTATTGAAGTTTCACAAACCCAACACACAGACTACTATAGATTCTATTGAAGTTTCACAAACCTAACACACAGACTACTGCAGACTTAGGTAGACACGTTCTTCTTCTTAATGATTTTAAATTTAATGATGATTTCTTTATTCAGACAAAAGATATTTTTATGGAAGACTTAGAAACTAGAGTTAGACTATTAATAAGTTATACAGACAAACGAAATATCTGGGTATAAAATTTATTATTATTTTACAAGCCTGCTAACTCCTTCCATAGTTCTATTTAAGTTTGTATTACTCTGTTACCCAAATAAATTTTCTAGATGTAGCTGACACTAAAAGATGGTTGTGTACTCACTGATCTGTACCAGAAGCAGACCGACAGACCACAGCTATTGCACAATATAAGTTGTCACCCGACACACACCAATAATTATCGTTATAGTCAGTCAAACCCTCGTATTCAAGTAAATCTGCTGTAAAAGTAAAACCTATGAAAGTCACATTGATTCCTTGAAAAATAGTATGACTAAAAGAGGTTAAAACAACAATACTGTTACCATCCTAAGTGTTGTCACGTTGATTTGCTCGGTATTTTATCTATGAACTTGATCTGCAGAGACCACCGAAGGGTAGGCTTTTCCGTGAAGCCAGTACAGATCATCTACATAGACACCCAAGCTGTCAGAGGGGATTCTTCACCGAGCCTTGAACTAGGCTTAATTTTCCACCAGGTCAAAGAATTGGTGGAGCACAGTAGTGACAATGTCGCATTCCTGAAGCTGCATCTCACCCAGATGCTCGACCATCTACGTTTAGAGTCAGACATTGCCTTACCTGCATAAGAGTTCATCCATTCAAGGCAGTTATTTGCCTGAAACATCTGGTGAAATGATCTAGGTTCTCTTTCATCATTCCATTAAAAGCTGGAGAACAGTTAGTTTTGCTTTTCTTATAGGTCCTTGTGATCTTGTTGTAAGCCTTCCAGCCTCGGGCAAAGCTATCATCACTGCCGGAAATATAGCAGGACAGACTTATATAGAAGTCCATGCACTCAGATGAAGGCTAGTCCCTATTCCTGGATCGTGGAACATCAAAGTACCTGCAGTACCTCATAAAATGGTTTGCACGACTCCAGGCTCCCTTGTGACACATGGTTTTCCTTGCAGTACAACTTCCTGTTTAAAGGCTCAAAACTTCCCTACACATTACCACCTTCACTTGTTGGCATCCCTGGTCTCTCCTGATCAAATGGTGCTACTGACCAGAAACGGAGTAGACCTACTCTGACCACTGTTTGCCTGGGGATCCTATTGAGACTGTTACATTTGGTATAAGACTCACCAGGTCACCTACACCCATGATAATTTTCAGTCGACTGCATCTCCTGTGTACTTAAGTCAAATCTCAGGAACAAAACTTCCTTGGTTGTTTTGGATGCTCCAGGTAGCGATGGTTCTTCCCTGGGGAGTTATTGCAGAGAAATATCCATCATTGGTCTTTGAAGCATGGGCAATAATTCAATGTCCAGGAGAAGACTCCTTTTAGACGAGATGGTTTTACCTGATAACCAACCAAATCCAGTGACTATATCTGACTCCTGACCATAAGGTCCTTCACTCATTCCCTAGTCAAGTTCCAACTCAACATTACAAGAATATGAATTATACAGATAATAACAGTCGTCCAGAGGGAAAAGGCCTCCATAATAACAGCATCTGCAGCCATGATACAAAAATTTCTTCTTCCTACCTACTCTGTTATAATATTAGATTTCTCTGATTTCTCTCAGAGTGCCTGCAAGAACCACAAAATAGGAGGATTTGTCAGATACTGTATCACAAAGCAGGGTCATGCTCGCTCTACCTCTGACTGAGTTTTTACATAAAAGAAAGAGACTAAATGCAATTTTTCAACAATATTTATTTAAATAAACACTTTTGTGTCAGTTGAGGAGAGAGATTTATTGATGCTCCCTCACAAGTATACCTCTGGTTATATCACCTATAATTTAATTCGTGCTATAATACTGCAATTTCAACGCAGCAAAAATATACAGCAAACAGAGAATCTAAGTAATATACCTTCAAATACTATAGAATGATAGGTTTCTTTTTGTGAGTGTAAAACACTTAAATACACCATTTCGATTTTCGATACCTCAC
>NW_013665707.1:789775-795299 GCF_000517525.1 Limulus polyphemus | reverse complement strand
GTGTTCATGGTCACTGATGAGGAGTGGAATTCTCCGAAACTAGTCTGGCTCACAGAGACACCCCCAAATGAAAGAATAGACCATTCCAAGCTTTTACTTGTTGTTAAACAAATGTTTAAATAACTCTATTCAATTGTGTACCAGCTGCCCAGTGTCGGCTAACAATACGAATAATTAAATTGTGGCGGAACGCTACAGGTTCTTCAAATACCTATATAATAACAGGTTTCTTTTTTGTGAGTGTAAAACACTTAAATACACTATTTCAATATATCTCTAAATCTGAACTACTGTAATTTTGGCAAGAAGTATGTTAAACTCTGTGTGTGTAAATGCTTACAAAACAAAGGAAACCATTACTTATCTACAAGGGTCTCCCTAACTATCCTTAGGATATCTGGTTGACTGAAGGCCATTCTCATGTCAACAAGGGCTGAAAAATACCCTAGAAAATCCCATGATTCGACACTAGAACAAACCACTACTTCTATCCATAGTGTAGTTCATACTACAGTAATCTCTTCTGACAGAAAAACACATGTAATGACCTTGATGACTTGGGCAACCCCATGTATAACCAAGACGAGAGAAGTATTTCCCTTGACCTATGTTTTATACTCAAGATAGACCTGCAGCACCGAAAACGTGAAAAACTGTCTAGCAGCTTAAAAGATAAAAAAAAAACGCATACTTGATATTCGGTAAGTTATTCATTCCCAATTAAGTTTTTAAGTACTTGAAAACAGGATATTGCCTGTTAGTTTTTTAAAGAAACTCGGATATGAAAGATGTGTGTGTGTCCTTGATTTATCACTAGATATACATTTCAGAGTTGTTGTTGTTGTTTTTGTAGTGAAAGATATTCCCCATAATTGATTGGCCTTGTAATAAAAGGGCCAATAACAAGTGCTATTGAAATAGAGGTAACCGAGCATTCTAAATTAATCTGTTGTAGTAAAATATCGAAAATTAGCTTTAGCTAGGTGCATATCCTCCCAAAAAATCTTTAGTGATTAAATATATTAATGACTGATGTTCTTGAGTTAGCTGGATATTACCCAAATGAGATTATCTAAAGAAAGTCACGTGGATGGTTGTCCTTATAAACTTGAGCTAATTCGTCATTTCTCAGTCTTATGCAAGTAAAAATTAAAGACTTCCCTAAATTTTATATAGTTGGGCACTTTCAGGTAAATGTTTACCATAAGAGATGTTTGAAATCTGTTGTTGCTTTGGAATTTTCGTGGAAAGCTATACATATGGCCGTCTGCACATAGCCATTCATAATTTTAAACTGATACACTAACCGGTTTTGGTTTGTTTTGAATTTCGCGCAAAGCTACACGAGGGATATCTGAGTTAGCCGTTCCTAGTGAAAGACTAGAGGGAAGGAAGCTAGTCATTACCACTCACCGCCAACTCTTGGGCTACTCTTTTATCAACGAATAGTGGGATTGACCATCACATTATAACACCCCCACAGCTGAAAAATCAAGCATGTTTGGTGGGACGGGGATTCGAACCCGCGACCCTCAGACCCTAACCACCTGTCCATGCCGGGTCATACTAAAAGGAAGGTCAGCTAATCAATAGTATACACAGCCAAGTCTTGGTATACTACTGTCTGCTCGAATAGTGCGACTTAACCGTTACTCTTATTGTGCATCTACAGATTAAAAGTGTGAAACATGTTTAGCTACAGCTAACTGGATATCTAACCTTGAATATTTATTTTACAACAGCAAAGTAAAAGTTATGTCCTTCAATTCCATGTAGCTAAATATCTACTGTTAACCTTTAGAAGTTGAAAAGATAAAGAAAATCACAGTCTTTTAACATGAGGCAGATGAATATTCCCAACTTATCTTTTGTACTAGAAGAGGTAAAAGTCTGATAGTCTTTGAGAGCTTTAGGAAGCTAAACGTATTAAGTTAATTTTTTGTAATGAAACATAAAGTAATATCCTTTTGAACAAACTGTTCGATGCCTGACATGCATTGGTACAATAAAATGTAACGAGTTTAAGAGATCCCTAGATGTAAGAAAGTTAATGGTTTTGTAAAGTTTTCGCCATACATTGTAGACTATGGTTAGAAACATCGTTTCCAAAATGGAAACACAGAATCATGGTGATCACGTGAAAAACATCATTCCATAACGTGTCACATATTCCTGTTTCTTTATAGTTCGTGTACTGTGTTACCGATTAACAAAACCGTATTATCAGAACGTTCACATGTAAGTAAAAACGTCTTCGTATTGGTACAAGTATTATCAAAATACTGACAAAATACACGAGTAATATTGCAACATGTATATGTGTAGATGTACAAAGATAAGTAACAAATAAAAAAAAATCGATTTTTGTCTTCAAAAATTCCAACTTAAAGTACAGAAACAACAAAACTTTAACAATCAACAACACAAACTGAAAGACCCTGCGAATTATTAAAATATAAATGTAGCTTTATATATATATATTACGATGTACATAAAATTAGTCCTTTTTTGTTAAATATAAAATATATTATGCATAAATTTTATGAAAACAAAGTCAATACTTGATATGGTTTGGTTTGTTTGTTTGAAGTTAAGCACAAAGCTGTACAATGGACTATCTGTGCTCTGCCCACCAGAGCGTTGCAAGTCCGTAGACATACCGCTATGCCACTGGGGAGCTGATATGGTTTGACTATTATAGTTCTAACTTTAACTATTTTACTGTTATCGTATTCTTTTGGCTAAAAGGCTAAACAGCAAAATGAATGAACATTCTTGATATACTGGTATTCCAAACAGTTCAATAGAAATTACTACTAAGGTACGAGTAATTAAATCGAAATAACCTAAGCCTAAAAACAGCGTTTTACAGTATGACGTTCTTCGTAAAATTTCAGACTTAAAACATCAAACTGCCAAAATTTACCAATGAATAAAACGTGCATTTTTATCAAGAGACAAGTAAACGCCACGAAGAAACAAAATAACAAAACTGTTATTATTTGTTTCAGAAAAACTAGGTTTTAGTCGCCATAAATATGTACTGCAGCTTTCCTGAACGTTTAAGTTTTCATAATAATTGATGTGAAAATCGCACATCTTTTTACAAACCTCGGCTATAAATAAAGACCACGTATTAAAAAGCAAGGTTAAAATTAAATACTATAGTACTGTAGATAGGTTTTGTGGTATTCATTTCAGATAACTTGTACGGCTCACAGATTTTAATATCAAGGTTTTATAATGAGAATTAGCAGCTTGATAGAACGGTTTGGTTTGAATTTCGCGCAAAGCTACACAAGGGCTTTCTGCGCTAGCTGTCCCTAATTTAACAATGAAAGACTAGAGGGAAGGCAGCTAGTCATCACCACCCACGCCGCCAACTCTGGGGCTACTCGTTTCCCAACAAATAGTGGGGTTGACCGTCCCATTATAACGTCCCCACGGCTGAAAGGGCAAGCAAGTTTGGTAGGAAGGAGATTCGAACCTTGATAAGACGGCACAATCGGTATTTTAAAAACTTACTCAAGTCAGTTAAGGAGTGGAACATATTAGAACCACTGTACACGAAATTCGGGTAAATTCATTAAAACATGTCAGCAGCTCTAAAATTTCACGTATTCCATAAGTTATGTATCCGACCATAGAACAACATATAATCAACTATAGTAATGAATAAAACCCCTATAACCCGAACGCTTTCGAAAGGTGGACCTTTCTTCTTCTTCAGGGGCAAACTGGCAACTATAGTGATGCAATAAGTTATCAGCTTTGAATGGACACACAGGGATATCTTGAAATAAAATCGATCCGCCAGATGTTAACATTTGTGCCACTGGACCAAATCACTACAAAATTATCTTATGTAGGCTTTTCGCACAATTAGGGCGTGTTTTTTTTGTAGCCGCCACTTTTCAAAATAGTGGATATTTTTCACTAAATGTTAAATATTTCTGGAACTACAACACGTATGAAGCTCATTTGAGTGTTAAACTATGGTTATTGGAGTCAAGGAATCACCCAAAAGCGTTATCTGTTTCGTAGGAACTATCTCTCTACTAAATTCAAGATATAGGCTATTTTAGATTGCATAGTGGATATCTCTGGGCGAAACAATGCCGCCTAGTTCTTGCTTAGTAACCTTGAAAATGCTCACTGCACGACTGGTCTGAAATTATTTTAATACACTTATTAATGTTACATTGACGACCCTATTTTTCCGTTTTAACGTTCGAAATTTCTTTTCTTTAGCAGAGGGAAATTATAAATGGCCACCAGCAACAAACTTAATGAAAACGAAAGAAACTCCCGACGTTTTCAACAAAGATAAATGTATATTTTACCAAAATTAGGATGCTACGAAGTTAACATGTATTGAGAGTGGTCAGAATCAAGTGCGCGAGGCAGCCTAAGTGTGGAAGCCATTGGATCTTATTAGTGAGACAAAGTGTATTACCACGTATATAATGACTGCTACAAAACGCTTACAATGAAAAACCCTTTGGATACTATTCGTAATAATAAAGAAATATCATCGTTGACACCGCAGCCAGTGAAAAATCAGAAGGATGAAAGCCATGGTCGTCACCATCCGTATGTCTTCAAGTTGCTCAGAATAAGGCCCTGACAATCTACCATGTGTCATGTTCGTTTGTGTCCGAACAACCGAAGGAGGTGCGAAGGTCAAGAAAAGATTCAGGATTTGAAAATAACAGCGAGCGAACCATTTCTTAGCTGCAACAATTTTTTTTTTCAAATTGACGTTTTCGAATGTATTACAAACCTTGACAGTGACCAGAGAATTGTTGGCACTGATCTGTTGTCAATGGAAAATGCATGAAAAGTTATGTTGTCAAGGGTGAACGTGAGTCCTCGAGACCCAAGCAATCTCGCGAAGCTACTCTTCAAGAAAGTTAGAATTGTTCCAACAAGTAAAAGATGTCCTGGACCCACTTTTAGAATCAGGTATTAGTTTCACATTCGCCAAGATTAGAGAGCTAGTTACCAGCTTGGATGACAGTGCACAAAATTAGAGAGCTAGTTACCAACTTTGATGACAGTGTACAAGATTAGAGAGCTAGTTACCAGCTTTGATGACAGTGCACAAAATTAGAGAGCTAGTTACCAACTTTGATGACAGTGTACAAAATTAGAGAGCTAGTTACCAGCTTTGATGACTGTGTACAAAATTAGAGAGCTAGTTACCAGCTTTGATGACTGTGTACAAAAATAGAGAGCTAGTTACCAGCTTTGATAACAGTGTACAAGATTAGAGAGCTAGTTACCAGCTTTGATGACAGTGTACAAAATTAGAGAGCTAGTTACCAGCTTTGATGACTGTGTACAAAATTAGAGAGCTAGTTACCAGCTTTGATGACTGTGTACAAAATTAGAGAGTTAGTTACCAGCTTTGATGACAGTGTACAAGATTAGAGAGCTAGTTACCAGTTTGGATGACAGTGCACAAGATTAGAGAGTTAGTTACCAGCTTTGATGACAGTGCACAAGATTAGAGAGCTAGTTA
>NW_013665707.1:773153-788775 GCF_000517525.1 Limulus polyphemus | reverse complement strand
AGTTACCTAGCTTTGATGACAGTGCACAAGATTAGAGAGCTAGTTACCAGCTTTGATGACAGTGCACAAGATTAGAGAGTTAGTTACCAGCTTTGATGACAGTGTACAAGATTAGAGAGTTAGTTACCAGCTTTGATGACAGTGCACAAGATTAGAGAGTTAGTTACCAGCTTTGATGACAGTGTACAAGATTAGACAGCTAGTTACCAGCTTTGATGACAGTGCACAAGATTAGAGAGCTAGTTACCAGCTTTGATGACAGTGTACAATTCTATAACAACGAGTTCAAAATCTTTCTAATGAAACATACCAAGACCGAATTCAATTCTGTCCATCCCCAAAGAAAAATAAACCGTTGTTGGTTGTTTCTGCTGACCTGCATACCGAAGAGCTTGCTGCAAACATAAGATGTCACGATTCTATAATGAGAAAGCAATACAAAAAATTGATTTTTAACTACAGGATAAATTCTGTGATGAAACAGAATTGTGTCAGTCCTAGGAAAACACAGAAATGTCTGATATGCTTTTGACATTTTTGTATCTATGTTCAATCTCGGCAAGTCTTATATTCTGTAAATTGAAATGTTGCAACTGGAAACTAATGACAGAAATGATATAACTGATGACATCAATGATATGACCGGTTCTGCGAAATGCTAGGCTAGCAGCTTTTCTGTCTTTTCTAAATTATGTTCTATGAAATGCACAATGGGTTAAAGAAAACTCCGTTACACATGATAACTGCTCACAGTACTTACGTGTGCAATAGCAGAGAGTTAATTACTCTATGAACAGTGGAGTTTCTACTAGCTGTGCTGATTTGTTGAGAAGCCGAAACTTGCTGTCTGCTTATACCATACAGGCTAGACTAAATCCGCCAAACACAACATTATGGCTGAATACGAGTAGAATACTGCAGTCGAAAATTGTAAGCGTGAGCCAGTGTGTGAATTAAAAAACAGCAGTCTTTATTGGCTTCATTTCACCAATTCAGATGAAGATGGCATCACAAAAGAACATTGGACAATCAGCCAACACAGTACTCCAGAGCTCACAAGCAGGCTGTGCTGTGCAAGAACTGCAAGTTTTCTATCTAGAACTGTCTATGAAGGAATCAGAAAAGCTTCGCACAGCATCTACCGTAGGTAGTTTGGAGGTAGTATGCATCTATCCAGACACACCAATTTCTGTTCAATTCGAAAAGTTCTGCACATTATCATCAAATAAGAACAACTTAGAGTAGCTGGCCCGCAAAAAAAGCACTTGGCTTGGTCAAACATCTCAGTCATTGCAACTGGGATGATAATTAATGATTAAGTTAGCCCAGCATAGCTGTTGGGATGATAATTAATGATTAAGTTTTCCCAGCATAGCTGTTGGGATGATAATTAATGATTAAGTTTTCCCAGCAGAGTTGTACTCAACTGGTGAGAGATCCGAATTTGAAGGGCTCAGTAATTCAATTGAATAAGCTGACTTGCTCATCGTTCTCCACATGAACTGGGCAGTAAATCATGATGCCCAGCGTGTCGTCACCCTGTCCAACAACACAGATGTTACTGTACATACACTAAGAAACGTGTCAACCTTCATAATCAAATGTTTAAATGAGCTTTTTATAAGGTTTGGAACTGTTGAAAAAGTCAGTTTATCTTGCTATATCACCTGTTGACTAAGCTTGGACGTGCACTGTGCAATATTTTAGTGAAGACTCACATTGCCGAGGGAAACGACGCCTCAAGTGAGATTGGAAGCAAACACGTAGCGCTGACTACACAGCAAGAAACGTTCTTAACATAGCTTAACGAAATGAACATGTTGTCAGACACTGACATGGAAAACCTTAAAACGTACCATGTCAGAGTATAGCCACTCAACGCTAATGTTAGTACTTCTGACAAGCTTAAATTTGTTCATTATTACTAAAAGTTGAACGAATCGCTCGCTTATCTGTTACCAACATCAAATTTGGTCCTAGGTCACAACGAACGAGCATTTTTCGTTGTCAGAAAGTCACTCTCTTACCTAAACAAAACACACAGCGCCATCTCCCAAACACTGCTGATGGGAAGACGTTGGTGGTTTCCTCCAACCAACGATTTTACTTTATTGGAAAAATATAAAGAAATTAATTTGAACATTGCAACTTTAACAAAAAGGTTCCTATATACAGCAGAGCAACTTGTTATAGTTCCAATTATTAAGAATATAAATTACAATCATATAACCAATTCCTAAAGATTCAAATTTTAGCTATGCTAACTCACTCACACAGTGGAGTCTGGTTATTAAGCTCATTTACTCAAAGGTGAGCCAGTTATATATTCGATAACCCCAACAATAATCCTTAAGACAACTTTATACTCGATAACCCCAACAATAATCCTTAAGACAACTTTACACTCGATAACTTCATCAATAATCCTTAAGACAATTTTATACTCGAATCCTTAAGACAATTATATTGTCGATAACTCCAACAATAATCCTTAAGACAATTATATTGTCGATAACTCCATCAATAATCCTTAAGACAATTATATTGTCGATAACTCCATCAATAATCCTTAAGACAATTTTATACTCGATAACTCCAACAATAATCCTTAAGCCAATTATATTGTCGATAACTCCAACAATAATCCTTAATACAATTTTATTGTCGATAACTCCAACAATAATCCTTAAGACAACTTTATACTCGATAACTCCAACAACAATCCTTAAGACAACTTTATACTCGATAACTCCAACAATAATCCTTAAGATAACTTTATACTCGATAACTCAAACAATAATCCTTCTCACTGACGATATTCGAACGCTACACCAGAAACATAATTCATTAACCTAAAAACGACTCACTTTTCTACAGATTATCCAGTTATTAGTTGTTTAGATTCTAACCAGCTCCGACTCGTTTTGAATCCCAATACAAGATCGCAGAATACGTTCGACTTAACAGGTTAGTCAGAACTTTAGCACAGGTAAAAAATTTGAACATAAAAATAACAATAACGTTCTAGACTTTAAACGTTCTTCAACAAGTGAATCGACATTTACGTAATTCAGTCAGTGACACTTACCGATCACACTTGTGATGTAATTATAAAGAATATTTAACGCATATTTATAACACAGAATAACTTTTTGTTTATTTTGCTACATGAGAAATTTACCATCAAAAGAAAACTTTTTACCTAAGATAAAAGCAAGGGTGGACATTTTCAGTTTAAACACCTGCTGAGCCTCAGAAAACTATAGGTTTCTTACACCAAACTCTGTCTGCTGTAACGATTTATTCAGCGTGTATGCTCTTTGTTTGTTAAAAGCCATACAATGGACTACTTGCCCTCTTTCCACAGCGGGACTCGAAACCACAGATTTCAGCGTTGCAAGTCCATAAACTTACCACTCACCCACCGAAAGATGTACATGCTCTACACCTTGTGTTGAAAAACAATCAATTCGATTGAATTGCCCCCCAGTGGCACAGCGGTATGTCTGCGGACTTACAAGGCTAGAATCCGGGTTTCGATACCCGTGGTGGGCAGAGCACAGATAGCCCATTGTGTTGCTTTGTGCTTTATTACAAACAAACAAACAAATCGATTGAATTTCCCGATAATAATAATTAACAATTCCAACTAACCTTTAGATTAAAGTTCCATGTTTATTCATCCAACTCACAACATATCTGTTACAAATATTTGTTTATATCTACACTATCATAATTGCATATTGAAATAATATATGTTTAATAATAATAATAATAATAAAGAAGCAAAATTATCGTTCTTTACAAGTTGCGTTTGCAAAGCAGCCAAAACGGTAACGAGTAATGAATTATTTAAAACCTTTATCTGAATTGACTTGACGTCGAGAGAACTGCGTAATAATAATAACTAATTATAACGTCATTCACTATGTAATCATCTGAAAACCAAATATTGTCTAATATCGACAGTAGATGGCATTACAAGTAAAGCTAAACCTTAAAGTTAGGTCACTATTTAACAGTAACAACTAATAATTTACTACGTCAAGTACACGCGTTTTTAATCCTTTTATCAAGTATTATAGGTGGTGATGCACGTAAAAGTAAGCTTGTGCAAGAACTTGCTTTTCAGAACAGAAAAGAAATTCATCAAATTTCAAACACATAGAAAATGATGACACACAGAAGTTCTAATACAAAAAAATGAGTATGATCAGTGAGCCTCCAGATAAACCGAGGGACGCAAGAGTCACACCCAGTAAACACCTAAAATCTGAAGTAAAATCTCTCTACATTTACGAGTTAGATAAGTTAAATTCCGACAATCATAATATGTTTTCGGTTATTGATCTGTAGTTACTCACACAGAGTTACACGATTTCACTACCGTAACCGTTGTATGTTTAGTTGAAGTAGAATGACGATTCTATATATGGTAAAAGCTTCCAATATGTAAGAAGAAAATATGTTTTTTTCACTCTCCTGAATGCCTTTACATATGTTCGTATGATAACATGCTAAATTTTTCGTCTACTTGAAAATGTTCTGCTCGGAACATATAAAAAAGGGTAACTGAAAACGCTTTGTCTTCAAGTGACCACCTGCTCTTCTGATGGGTCACTTAGGTTAGTAATTCGAGTTACTTCAACGCTAGTGTCCTTCGGGTATTCTCATACTGATTGTTTAACGTTCGAGCACGAGGGTTATCAACTCGTAACACTGGATAATTCTGTGTTCACAAACGAACGTACCTGAAAAATTCACGTTAACGTTTTTCTTTTTTTCTGCACTGGATGGTTTGTTTGTTTGTTTTGAATTTCACGCAAAGCTACACGAGGGCTATCTGCGCTAGCCGTTCCTAATTTAACAGTGAAAGACTAGAGGGACGGCAGCTAGTCATCACCAACTCTTGGGCTACTCTTTTACCAACGAATAGTGGGATTGACCATCACATTATAACACCCCCACGCGAGCAAGTTTGGTGGGAAGGAGATTCGAACCTTGGTAAGACGGCACAATCGGTCTTTTAAAAACTTACTCAAGTCAGTTAAGGAGTTTGGTTGGACGGGGGTTCGTACCCGCGACCCGCAGATTGCCAGTCGAGCTCCCTAACCACCTGGCCATGTACACTGGATGGAAGCTATATAGTATCCTATGATTAGTAATGAGAATCTAACGAACAAGGAATTAAATGTTTTTGTTTGTTTGTTTGTTGAATTTAGCGCAAAGCTACTTGAGGGCTATCTGCGCTACCCGTCTCTAATTCAGAAGTGATAGGCTAGAAGAAAGGCAGCTAATCAATATCACACACCAACAACCCTCGGGCGACTCTTTTACCAAAGAAAAGCTCGATTGACCGTCACCCCTCCAACGGCTGAAAGAGCGAGAATATTCGGTGACGGGATTCGAACCCGCGACCTGCAGATTGCGAGTCTAGCGCCTTAACCACCAGGCGATGCTAGGCTCGTCAATAAATGGAAACATGCCAACAGTGCGACCTTTTAGTAATACGACAAGAAGGTTGACAAATATTAAAGCAACTGTGATCCTATTTCATTAATTATTTACTGGATAAATAATATATAAAGAAATAATTACACTTTTTCTTCCAACACTGATCCTGTTAAGTGTTTGCATTATTTAAAGTATTTTGGTGCTTTAACATTTATATGGACTTTAGGAAATAAAATGTTTCATGCATAACATACCAGTGAAGACTAGATGACTGGATCGAAGAATTTATTCAAAGATCAATGCAACATATTCGTAGTGGGTCTATGACTGCTAAAAACAAATTATCATTTGGGTATTTTTTTTTAAACGACGTTAATATGTGTTTGTGTGTGAAACTTTTATTTATATATTTTTCACTGGACCCTTATTTTACAAAAAATCATGTACATTATGTGTTGTTGTTTTTTTCCACTTAATGAGGTAAAAATTCCGACTCGTATTATGCCTTTGAAGCATTTGATATAAATATAATAATTATCTTAAACTGGTGAAAATACATCACACACACAAACACGAAATGTTTGTTGACTCGTATCTCATCACTTACTCCGGTCTAACAACGCCTGAAGAGTCTCGTGCTTCTTGAAAGCTCCATATGATGAATATCTCACGCTTCTTGAAATCTCCATATGATGAATCTCATGCTTCTTGCCAGATTTGTATACTGATTCTTATTCTTTTTGGAAGTTCTGTATACTAGTAGCGATTTATCGTTCTATAAGTTTAACCGTTTGCTTTTTAATTAATTAATTTTTTGGTAAATAAGCATTTTGTTTAATTCTACGTGGTTTAGTAATTCTGAATATGGCAAAAGTTTTCTAAGATACAATAAAATGGTTTGTTATGAAAAGTTATTATATTATACTTCGAAATGAGCCATGGTCATTTTGTTTGCTGTAATAAAAGGAAAATGCATCTTTAGGTTTACAGTTTTTCAAAATGAATTTAGTCAAGAGACTTAACAAGGCTGTAAGAAGCCTCTGAATTTGCACAAGAACAGCCTTCTTTTGAGTCACTTCAACCATAAAACTAGACTATGAAAAGCCAGCACCATTTCAGCTGTCAAAATTATTCTTGCTTCCTATGGAACTATAAAGATGAGAAATACTTTCCAGCTACTTGTAATGTTCCTCTTCTACAGTTTATTTTTCTTTGATTTTGCAGCTCTGCTACATTATTTTTCTAGAAATTTCCAAAAGCAAAGTTAACATTTGAAAAATATATATATATATTTACAATTTAAATATCATTCATTGCTTCAGACTTATCAGGCTGAAAGCTAATTTTGTGTTTCAGTGAATGCAAGAAACAAAAACATTTAATAAAAGTGACTTTAGCTAACTATAATATAGAAATATTTTGCTAAAGAGGATTTTTGATAATTTGGGGTATATTATAGGTCACAAGATTCTGGTTTTAATGATAATAAATACAGCTTGATAGCATTTTTTTTTCAAGTAAGCCTTATAGGGTTATGACCATACTCTCTGTAAATCATGCAATATTAGTTACTCAGTGGTGTCATATGCAAGATAAACCATACCAGTTACTCAGGGTTGACATGTGCAAGTTAAATATTGTAACAGACATTTCTGGATAATATTACAAACATATCTCCTCTCACTTCTGTGATAATGATACATATATACTGTACCCCATAAAATGACGCATACAAACTGAGATGAAGATGCATACAGGTGCTTTAAAAGATAATAATAACAGATATCTTAAGAGTGGCTCTCACATATACACATACCTTACACATTGATATTACAGACATACACCTTCAAAGATATCACATATACATTTCTCTTCTCAATATGAAGTATATACATGTATTATCATCACTGATCATAAGACAGGTATATACTTCCAAAGTTGATTATAAAGATAACACAACAGTTATGTTTCTTTTAATATATGAAATAAATAACAGAACATCTCTTTACTTTGGACAATATTGTAACTAATTTGAGACTATTAGGCTGAAGCCAGAAAGTGGCATATATAAAGGACACACAAATAAAACTATAAAATGGCAATAATGGATCATATCCTAAGAAGAGGTATCGGAAAAGTACAACCGATCAAGTAATGAGACTACATCTAATAGACTTAACTTCACACTGGAATTAAAATTAGATTTAGTTTAACTAACACTGACTGAACTAAAAAATATGGATCAGAAATGAGTGCTCAAGAACCACATGCTCCAAATATCAAAATGTATTCATCATCAGTACCAAATGCAGGAAAGTAGTTGCTCCATATAAAATGGAAAAAAGAATTAAACTAAATAAAAGGTTTTGTGAAATAATAAGAAAAACTTATCTTCTTACAATGATATTCCAACTTTAATAGTAGTCACAATACAATGAAATTTAAGGTATCTAGGTCAGAAATTACAACAATTCAAATAATGAAAAGTGGAAATTACCTTCCAAACTCTTAAAGTAATGGATTAACCACACATATAATACCAAGATATTGTTAGAATAATAATAAAATAAATGCATAAGTTGAATGTCCTTGATATATTGAAATTAACTTACCAGTCATTAAACACACTATTTCAGAAAGTAATCATTCTCAATCAATCAGTCAAGAAAAACACCAGAAATATTTTACAATAATAAAATAATTAAAAACAACTAAGGTTGTCAGTCAGTGGGTAATGACATAAAAGAGAAGAGAAAAAAAAAAGAGTAACAAAAAGTTATACTAAATTAATGAACACATCAATTTCATAATATACAATTTTCATATTTACCTGGTGTGTTTATAACTTAACAATATCATACAAAATTGGCATAAAAAATAACCAATTACATAAGTTCTAACTAGAATCTCAGGAATGGCAGATAGTATTTTATTTTAAATTCTATTTTCCATTATTTGAAAATAGAATTTTTTTCAATATACATATAAATTACTATAGGTTAATTTGAAATTAGCCAAAATCCCACCAGGTATAATCCATTTTGAAAACGTTTTCTTGTAATTTGTAAAGATCTTGTTTATCAGTATTTACTTTTAAACTAATGCACTATCAATAAAGTGTTTTTATCACATTCTCTAAACAATGGAAGTTCTAAAAACGTGTCTTTATGAAACCTCCTGAAAAGTGACTCGCGTCTAAGGTTCAGAATATCCAATTTATTTTTTATTTTAGGAAAAATAAAATGTTTTGATTTACCAATATTATATCATTTACACTGTATAATATCACAGGCTGTTTAAATAACAAATTTAGTCATAAGATGTGAAAGTTTAAAACATGCTAAAATATTTTTTTGTTTTAAAATGTCTATATGTCAAAAAACTAATGCACATCACCATTACAAACAAAAGTGTGTCAGTTTCCTGAAATGTTTTGATGCTAAATACTACACAGAAATATTATGTGTAGTGTGTGTGGACAAATCATGCTGCAGTGAAATGAGTTAAGAAATCTTTGAAGTATAGTATAAACAATACAATCATTGTATTGAAACAAATATTTTGCAAAAATAACAGAAAAAATAGTTAAAAACACATCAGCCATTCCAAATCAAGTATGGATTTCTTCAAGCAAGAAAAGGTAAAACAGTTACCAAGAAATAAAACTGTCTGCTGAACACAGAAAATCAATCTTCTCTTAGAAACTAAAAAGACCACCTTGTTTTCAATAAATAAAGTAGCTCAATGCTTGTAATTCCTATCAGTTTACAGTACAGTGCAGAAAAGAATAACTTTAAAGCATGTAAAACACTCCACTTTCTCAGTTAGTTTTACATACAATAATGCAAGCTTCACATTGGGATCTTAAAATTATTCTTTTGAAGTAACTTGATTAAAAGATATTAAAATGTATCGCAAGCTTGCATAGCTACTTTTTGAAATTTATCATAAAAATAAATATATAAGTGATGAAAATGCACAACAGAAATGTTCAGTAAAATGATTTTATTCCGTTCGAAAAATTAACAAATGACAGTATTAGATGTACATGAATGAGACAATACTCTCCTAGCAACCAGTAAGTGCTTGCAGAAACTTTATCAATACATTATTTTTAAAATAATTCAAACTGAAGTTATTTCTGTATATCTATCAATTTGCCTTTATATGTTATTTTAGTATTATGAATGCATTAGCTTGAAAAATTGACACAAACAGTTTTTTGCATTAACCTACAATAATTTTGTAACTGATATTTTAAGTTTCACAGGCAGGTAATTTACTTTGGAACAATTATTAATTGTGTATAATCACAAAAAGATTATATTAACCTCAAAATACTTTGAATTCTGTAAAATAATAAAAATTGTAATTCATTCATTTAAAAGTACTTAGAAAACTTAACATAACAGACATTGCATTATAATCATTTAGCACACTGAATACAGGCAGGTGTTTTAAAATTTAGATAATTTGAATACAATCACAAACAGGGAACTTATTATCATTATATAATTTAGAGTGTTGTATGTAACTACAAACTAGGGAATTAATTAATTTCAGATCATTAAGCAAATGGTTAATAGGCAGGCAATTCATTAACTGTAAGTCATTTAGTATATATCTATATAACCACACATATGCAACTTCAGTTCTTATATATTTTATATGACAGCAGACAAGCAATTCAGTAGCTAAGATAATATCAACATTTTTTAAAATTGAAATGAACTTGAAATGTTTACCAATCTTTGTATGGACATGTATCTAACACTTTATGTACATATCTTAGCTTTTTCTCTCTCTATCTCCTGCACATCCTTACATAATGTCAGAGAAATATTCAGAATTCCCTCTATTTTACTGCTTGTGTAACAGAGGTCATATTTAGGAATATAACCAAGATTGGGGAAGAGAATGTCTTCTTAGGATGAGAGTTAAAAACAGAATATAAGACTGCAACCTGTTCAAGCCAACAGGAAGAGCCTGAATTACTTAAAGCCATAGCCATAGAATGGACATCGGTCTAAGTTGAAACAAGACACATGGTTGACAGTGGTAACTGCGTGAAAGGGACTAGAATTGACCAAAAGACAGTACATAGCTGTATCTGGGAAAGGTAGCATAAGGAGAATCATAGGAAAAACAGGCTAGAGTTTAAAACTACCAAATGTGGTGCAATATATGAATCTCACTGGTGTGGCTGTACCATTCATTTCACCAAACACCCATCTGCCTATATCCAGCCCTGACTTAGGAGTACTCAGAGTCATTAAGTCATCTCTTGAACTCTCCCACTCTTGTCTGATGACAATATATTCCATATGTTGACCACCCTGTTCAAAAAATAAAATTCCTTAATTTTCAGATGACTCTTTTAAAGGGCCAAACGGTCCCTTGTGCTGCACATAGGTTATGTTGTTTCCTTGACAGTTTGGTATAAAAACAATTTTGACTCACTTCAAAAAATCTGTCTATCACTAGTTGACTGCAAAAAAACCTAATCAATAACTAAAACTAAATTCTTCCATAGTTACTGCATCAGTATTCTTGTCAACAGCAACCCTGATCTCATTATATAATTTCTTAATGATCCCTTCTGTGTTTATTTGATCAGGTGGTCTGTAACAATTGCCAACTATTTCTTCTCCATGAAACTGCTAATTGCAGGGATTTTCTTACAGAATTTTTTTTCTGGAGGGGAGGGAGAATCATATTTTGTGACTAGTGAGGTAGAGGGCATCCAAATGCTGAAGACAAAGTACATCTGTAAACATGGTTTGGTTCTGTTCCCTAATATTTTTTATAACTATCTCTAAAATGGCATAGTTTCAAGGGTACCGAACCTATGGACATGAAAACTTATAATCTAAAAACAAAACCTTCCAAATTGCAAATAATTTAGGAAAGAAGAAGGATTGATTTTAAGGGGAAGAGTCTCCCTGCCCTGATTATTACTCATATAGATTTAACCTCTTGACTATAATTTTTTTTGTCTTCTATCCTGATAGGCTACAAGTTCATCCCTTATATAAAGAGCCAACACACCTGCTCTCTAAAAATGTCTATCACTATTAACTAACTTATAACCTGGAGTTTTAAAATAATTTCTATTGGCAGTATTCTCCAAAAATAATCAAGTTTCAGTAATTCTCATTATAGTCTTCCATTTCAACTTGAGTCTTGAACTCATTTATTCTTGATCGTATTATGTTCATAGATGTTTATATCTGACATATTTATCTTTAAAACTATTTACTTATCTTCTAGTGCTGTTAATCTTCTTTTCCTGAACTCCTCATTGACCTTGCAATCCTATCAATTTGTTTATTCCCAAGTTCTCAAGCTCCCTCTACACCAGTCATATTTAGTATAAAACTATCTTTAATAAATATCTTTAGATCTCCCCCAAACATCCTACTACATAGCCTACTTAAGTGGAGCCCATCTCTAGCATATAATTTACCTTTATCTTGAAAACTATCCCAAAGGTCCAACCAGCCCGCCTGTTGATATTAGCATATCTTTGTCAGTCTTTCACTTAAGCCTTGGATCCTGCATCTCTAGCCCAAGGGAGTACTCCCAAAAGGACCACATATCTAACCCTAATCATCTGAAGTAGGTCTTTTTATTTATTAAATATCTCTTCTGGTTTACAATTTCAACACCATTTGATCTTACAAGCACAACAAAAAGAAAACATTCTTTGGCACTAGTAACTAAACTGTCAACATGTTTCCCAGAAACCAAAAGATTGGGACCATCATACGCAGTAGTCAAACTGTTGAATAAAATGGAGATGACTAACTAATTTTGATATATATATAATTTTTTTACACACAAACAATGACTACTGATCTTTATTTATTTAATGTCAGAATTGGGTAAAAAGAAAGCATATTATCTATGCATTGAGAGTTGGTCATAGAGGAGAAAGAAAAAAATTGTAATAAATGGAGTTCAGTCAAATTGGAGTTGAGTTGCAAATGGGATACCTTGGAGCTCTATGCTGGGACACTTACTCTTTTTTATATATACATTAATGATATTGATAAGTGAATGTTCAACAAACTGGTCAAGCTTGTTGCTGATACTAAAGTTTGAGTATAGTTTGCTGTGAATAGGATGCTGCTGTTTTACAAAGAAATTTAGATTTAGCAAATTGGATAAATAAATGGCAGGTGGCATTTGATTATGCTAAGTGCAATGTAATGCATGTGGGCTACCTGAAATTATAATTACCACCTTGATGGAGTTCAACTCAATAGTGTTATGGAAGAAAAGGATCTTGGTGTTTTGATCAATCAGTCTCTTTAGGCTTCCTGGCAGTGTTGTTGTCAGTGGGGAAGCAAATAGGATTTTTTATTATATCTATAGAATTATTGAATATAAATCAAAGGAAGTTATTGTTTCCTTGTACAGATCTATTATAAGACCCTCATTTAGAGTACTGTGTTCAGTCTTAGACTCCTTACAAGGACATGGAGTTGTTGGAAAGAGTTCTATGGAAAGCTACTAAGATGATTCCTATGATGGAGAGAAAAGAATGGTTAGAAGGTATGTAATTGAACTGTTCAAAATTATAAGGGGAATAGACAAAATTGATACATCTTTTTTCATTTCTAATGATAAGAGTGGTAAAACTAGGGGGCCATAGATTTAAGGGTAGAATTAATTTGAAAAGTTAAAAAAAAACATTTTTGAACAGGGTGGTCAGCATATGGAATAGATTGTCATCAGACATGGTAAATGCAACAATATTGTGACAGCTCAGGAGAGGGCTTGATGAGTACTTTGGAAGTCATGGCTGGATATAGGCAGATATTTTTTATTATATGAATGGAGCAGCCATGATGAGCCAAAGAGCCCCCCCTTGATGTCCTTCACATGTTACATTAATGTCCTTTACTACTCTAGCACCTGGCAAGCACATTATAGTTCTAGTGTTTCTATGCTTCCCAATATGCATAATTTATCTAAATAATTCATGAGGGAGTCCCCCACTACATAACCTCCTAAAAATATTGTTCCCCACTGAAAGCAGCTATTGGTTGAATTGTTCAAATCTACTAAGAGATTGGTAAGTAAATGCTGACAGAACCTGCATCTATAGCCTTAACTATTCTTTTCCCAATGGGAACCCATGTAATCCCATCATTCACATCCTTATACTCCTCCAAAACAAACCTTTACACAAATCCTATCCAGTATTTGTCCTAAGTCCTTAATTTTTCCTCCCAATCAACCTACTTTTCAAAACTATCTCCAATCTTTCTTCAAGTAAGCAAGCTCTGCAACTGTAGTGTACTAGATTTTTCCAAGTTTTCTGAAAGTTACACTGAAGACCACAGTTTTAATATATTACTCATTCATGCCAACTGTCCAACCCTGTACATTCCACCCCACTTTCTCCTGAACTACCTCTAACTATATTAAAGTTGACTATTTTTAATCTCTATTTTCAATCTACCAACACAATAGTTATATATATACTAGAATTAAGTTATTTCAAAGTTTAGAGATTAATCTACACCAGATAGGGAACTGAGAAGACAATGACAAAGAAAAGACTTCAAGCCTAGATGAAGGGCATGAAGCATGAGTATAAGAAGAATATAAAAGTTACCTGGAAAACTAACAGGATAGATAATCGTTGCCTTGGAAAAGCACGCTCGAACTCTAGGGACTCCAGGATTGCATAAAGATAGAAGTTTAAAAACTGAGCCATGTGCTGCTAACACAAAATAACCCAAGATAAGGAGATTTTTGTCAGAAAAAAAAAGTCTCCCAAGTGTCTCACATGCAGCAAAACCAAGTAAGGAAGGACACAAATTGATAGAGAGCTAAGGTCAGGAAACCTGGCAAAATGGTATATAAGGTCTTTGGGATCTGATCAGTACTGAAACAGGATTTATGACCATCTTACTTTTTATAAGGTACTTAAATAATAATAATAAAAAAAACTTTAAACTTTCAGTTTCTATGTAGAGTTTAATAAACAAAGTCTAAACAATAAAATAAGGTCGGTCTGGCATTAAAATCTGAAAGAGGTATTAAAACCAGCACCTCAAAGGATTCAATATCCCTATCAAAACAAAAAAAAGTGTGTGTGTTTGTGGGGGGGGGGGGGAACAAAAGGATTCCTTCCAACAGAGCAAGAGGGTTAAATCATGAACTACTGTTACTGAACTTTTCTACAGCAGACATATAGATTATTTATTGAAAACCTGAGGCTCTGTCCAAGCATGGACTACAAGTGTAAGGAATATGCTGACTAAGCCTTACAAAACTTTAACACAAAGCTTTATAACATTTGTAAACAATGCTCTAATAGCAGTTTCAATAATCAAGTTTGTGTTTTTTTGGTAAAACATACTCCAAATAATTTCATCCTTATTACCATTGCATATATTTCTAGATGGAAAACTACAAATGAGTGATTATATTTACAAATCACACTTAAGACTTTATAAAGTTTTTCTCTCAGAACTTTCAAATGTTACTGTGCTAATTGATGCATTTACTTTTTCAGTGAAAATTTTTAGAACAATAATTTGTAAAGTGATAATCACTAAAAAAAAAGGTAATTATTGAAACTGGTAAATTTTATCTGTTACAAAAAATTAAAACTAGTTATTTAATCAGAAACTTCCAAATAGATGATTATTTACCAACTACTAAAATTTTGAAGTTATCAATGATGATAGCTGGGTAGGCAAGAGTCCAAAATATAAACTGTACTTATATTCCAGTTGGTTTTCCAAACAATAACTTTTTTAAAGTTTAGTACTTCTATGGTTAGTGCATATATAGATGTAAAAAGGGAGCCAATAATACAAATTATTGTTACCTATCTATAATGGTTGGAGACGGCTTGAATGGGTAATGAAGAAAAACTTTAATATAAGTTTAAAATAACAGCAAATGTACAACGTTTCAACAAGGTTTTGTCATCATCGGGTTGTACATTTGCTGTTATGTTAAACTTATATTAAAGTTTTCTTCATTACCCATTCAAACCGTCTCCAACCATTATTAGTCTCAAAGGGGGTTCCTCGTCATCGAATTCGAAATTGTTACCTCTCTGCTCGTTTGTTAATTTCCGGTATAACTACTTTCCGAGGAACTTCGGCGATACAAGTCCTTTCTTAATTAAAACTGTTTATTC
>NW_013665707.1:772086-772923 GCF_000517525.1 Limulus polyphemus | reverse complement strand
TATGCAATTCTATCCACTTTCGCTGGCTTTATTTGCCGGGCTTATATACTAAAAAAGAGGGCGGCTGGAACAAACTAGAGTTGTCAGGAAAATTCATGATCCTTCGAGAAACTCCAGCGAGCATGCTCCCAGCGTTGCGTGACTTCCGCTGTCGTAACACTGCCCCTTCGTTAGTATTGTTTGTCCCGAACAATAGTCATTTACATTAAACCAATAGATAATTAACAATAATTTGATTAAATGTACAGAATTTACAAACACAAAATTAAAATCCAACAAAGTCTCCTAATTTTACAGGACATATCTTCTTCCAAACTGGCCTCAGTCTCATTGGCTTCTGCTTCATGTGGGGTTCATCTGCTCCATCAGGAAATGTCCCATTATCGGTAGCTGTCACATCAGTGGTAGTAACTTCACTAACGGCTTCTCTGTTTTCCTTCTCAAAACCTGGCAGAGTTTCTTCTTCAACAGTGGCTTTGTCAGGTTACACATCTTCAGCAGCGTCATTTGTTCCATTGTTCACTTCATTCCAACTGAAAAGACCTGGACCATGATAGTGCCAAAGCTTGTTGGCATTATCCAGCTTTGGCTTACCTTGCCAACCACATTTTATTCGAAAAGTCATGTCTGAGAGACGATCTACTATGTCATATTGGCCACCCCTGGGAGAAGACAACTTAGGAGACTTCCCTTTGGTCTTCCTGGGACTATACAACCACACCTCGTCTCCTGGTACAAAAGCTGACTTTAGTAGATCTCTTATCATGACATAGCTTCAAGGAATCAGCAGACGTTTTCAAGTTTGAAAGCACTTGCTGGTGAATATCATCCAAACTT
>NW_013665707.1:766262-771183 GCF_000517525.1 Limulus polyphemus | reverse complement strand
ACACACGCTATAAATCACAGTGATTCACACACTTTATTTACGGTGCCTACCGTTCGCTTGATTCAATTATCTATCTCTATATCTATGTATGCTATTCTATCCTCTTTCGCTGGCTTTATTTGGCGGGATTATATACTAAAAACGTACACCTGGAACAAACTAGAGTTGCCAGGAAAATTCATGATCTTTCGAGAAACTCCAGCGCGCATGCTCCCAGCGTTGCGTGACTTCCGCTGTCGTAACAATATAAACAACGTAAAATTTGTGGTCAACAAGGGACCATCTTGGCTGTTCCATTCACTAAACTAAACTAAATATTAAAGTAACTCAGAGTCAGTTCTTATTATATAAATATTTATCAAGCCTTCCCTTAAACTCTTTTAAATTTACTGCATATTCCACATCAGAAACCAATCCATTCTAATGGTCAGCCACTCTATTAGAAAAATAAAACTGTTTTAGTTGAAGATGACTCCTACTCTTCCAAAATCTATACTTGGTTCCCTAGTCCTGCCAGGCTCACCATTACATATAAAACAATGATACATCAACCCTGTCAACTCCCTTAACAATCTGAAACACCTTAGTCATATCCTCCATAACTTTTATTTTTCAATTTCAGATATCTTAACCTGTTCTAATATGGCAACCTTTCTATCCCGTGCATCATACTACTATTTACTAGTAGCCCTTCTCTGAACCTTGCCAACAACTCATTGTCCTTTCTAAAGTAAGGAACCAAAGGCTGACAAAATGTTCCTAATGAGGCTTAAACAGTTGGCATACACAATGAAATCACAATCTCTTTAGACTTATATTCAATATTTCTGTAGATAAAACCTAAAATTATATTTGCCTTACTACTAGCAACAGCACACAGCTCGGATAGCTTAAGAGATTGATGAACCAGAACATCAAGATCCTTTACTTCCATAACACTGCTAAGATTATTTCCATTAAAATCATACTCATAGCTCAAATTGTGATAACCTACATGCATTAACTTGCATTTATTATAATTGAAAGCCATCTGTCATTTACTTGCCCAATTTACAAAATAATTAAAATTATTTTGCAAAGTAACAACATTCTTACCATAACCAGCAACATCCAATAATTTAATACCAGCAAATTTAAGAAATGTATTTCCCATTCCTTTATCTATGTCATTGATAATTTAATGCAAAGAAAGCAGAGGGTTCTAACCCTAAGCCCTGAGGTATTCCACTTGTTACATTAATCCAGATTGACTGAACTCCATTTATAACAACCCTCTGCTTTTTCCATACAGCATTTTTCCTATCTAATGAGCCAACTGACCCCCACACCTATAGATACTATTTTTATAAATCTTTTATGTGAAACTTTGTCAAATGATTTCAGGAAATTCAGATGCACAAATCCACACCCTTAACCTCACTTAGATAAGCAGTAACCTTTTCAAAGAATTTCAAATGATTAGTGAGGCAAGATTTTCCTCTGGTGAAACCGTGTTGACTATCGACAAAATTTAAACTTTGTTAATTTACTTTGCAAAGCATGTCAAAATCCTTGGGTCTAGAAACCTTGTTATTCTTTAAACTTCCTATTTTTTCTTAAAAAGCTAGTATAAGCTGCATTTATACCAGATACAATGGCGAACTTCACGCTGTAAGTGTAATTGTAGATGCCAAATATTACTATATTCAGGTTACTAACGAAATAATCAGTCCGTACTACTAACAGAGTAAAAGCAAGTTCGAAAAGGTGGGAGTAAACGGGTGTATCTCAACAAATTACTATTAATAAAGTACATGATCCAAGCAATTTCAGTATACGAACTACAATTTACAATTAGCAAATGCTGGTAATGCATAAACGATATACTGTTAAACTTAAAGTTCAAGTATTAATAGCGCTAATTTCTAAAATTTGTACAATATAAATAAAAGTCAATTTGTAAAAACACCGAAGGAGAATATATATACATACTCATTAAAAATATTGATAATATACGACTTTAAGTTCAATAAATAACAATTCACGCTTACCCCATAAACCAGTCTACGGTATCACGGAGGTATTCCGGTAGCTTATCCAGCTTGGTTCTTTGCTATAAAATGTATGTAGAAAAAATCAGAGCCTAATTTGAATTCCAGCTGGTCGTGACTTGTACACACTGACGTAACTTGTCAACAGAATCAACCCAGTGACCACCCATCACGCACTCTGATAATAACCCAGCCTTCTGCAACTAGATGCGCACAGATGATGCGCTAAAATTCTCCGGAAGATGGCAGCATTTTCATTCATCAGCTGATCACACAACAAAAGCTCAATATTGCTAATAAATACGTGGAGGAAAGATCATCTAAAGAACATTGGCATTTAGTATAATTTTAAATCTCACTTAAATTGGCTGTGTTTCGTAATACATTATTAGATTTATAGTTGAATAACTTTTAAAACAAATGACTCCAGTTAAAGTAATAATATAATTTTTGGTCATTATATATTTTTACACAATGCTTTCTCTTCAATAACTTTCTCTGCATTTTAAAGTATAATGTTAATACATTCCAAAATATAAAGTTGATAAACATACTATTATTATAAAATTACCAAAAAGACTTGGTGTTAATGAAAGTTCTTCTATGGGAAATACTGAAATTACCTGTATTGTGTAGATATTAATTCATTGACGGGAAGAAGAAAGACTAAGAGAATAAAAATATATAAAGCACCAGTATTATATAAAGTTTCCCTAAAGTTTTAAAGGAGGTCAATGATCAGATAAGCGAGCCTATTTCTCTTTCCGTTTTAGTAGTTAATAAAGAATAACCAAGTACTTGAAGTTTGGAGAACTGCTAAAGTTACCCCAAGTTTTAAAAGGAAGTATTAAGAGTTGTTGTAGTTGGAAAAATTCTAGGGAGTCCAATAAAAGAAGGTTTACAGAATCATTTAGTGAAATATGATATCATAACAGAAAATCAACGTGGATTAACCAAACAGAAATTTTGTTTTATTCACATGTTAATACTTTTTCGAGGATTTTACTTGTTATCTGAACGATGGACAGGGTGTTGACTTCGTATACTTAGATTTAAAAAAAGCTTTTGGTAAGATGTAACATAGAAGATTATTTAAAAAAATCACATTGATAGGGCTTATGGAAATACTAGTTAATTGGATTGTAGGGTGATTGAATGAGAGATATCAAAAAGACTGTTATTATTGGGATCCAGTCAAATTAGACTCTCCTTACTAGTGGTGTGCCTCAGGTATCCCGACTTAGGGCCTTTTTTTCCTTACTTACATTAATACTACTGATAAGGGTATAATTAGAAAATCAGTAAAATTTGTTGATGAGATTAAACTTCTTGGTATTTCTAGCTATATTTGAAATGCTGAAGCATTAAAGAATGACATGGATCAATTGGTAGGTTGGACAAGTGTTTAGGAAATGACTTTTACCAACAATAAGCGCAAATAATTGTATTTACTGTCATAATAATTTGAAACACACGTTTAATATAGATGAGAAACCATTCTATAGCGTGACTGATAAAAAAAGAATTTTGGCACAGTGCATAGTATAGTGGAGAGTAATTAAGTCACTTAAGCCTTCAAGGCAGTGATCTGTTGCTAGAGGTAAAGCTAATAGAATTTTAGAGTGTATTTAGGGATATATTCATTGTAAGTCAAAAAGGTAATCATTTCTACAAATGTCACTAATTACCCTCATTTGTAATACTGCAGTTTTGATCTCCTTATTTAAAAATGAATATTAATATATTTGAAAGGCTTCAGAGAAGGGCTACTAGGATGATTCCGGGGCTTGGAGGTATTTTTTGTTTTTTAATAGAGATAGGATAAGTTTTGTTTACCCATCTTCTCTTATTTATATTGATTATAAGTCAAAATAGTCAATTATATCTATACAGGTCACTAGTTAAACCTGATATGTACAACTTTGGTCTGTTCATCTAAGAAAGGGTATTAACTTATTATAAAAGCTTTAGAGAAAGGTTACTATGATGATTCCGGGGATGAAAGGGTTATCTTAAGGGTTATCATAGATTAAGATTTATTATCTCCTTTTCTTCTTAGAAAATAAGAGTATGAAGTGGTCGTATTGTAGCTTACGAAATGACCTATGGGTCGAAAGGATAAAGGCCCCTGATTTGTTTGTGCTGTATTCTGAAGACAATAGGACTAGTGGTCAATTTTATTTTCCCGACAGAGTGATTGGTTTATGAAATGAGTGAATCGTAGTGAAATTCAGCTCTTTACAAGAGTTTAAGAAGGGAGTCAATGACTTCCTGAAAAAAAAAAGGATTAGTTTAAATTTATATTTTTTTCCGGGATGGAGGAAAGGGTGCAAAAAAGCAGTTTACAAGGAACAAATGATCCCTTGTTGTCCGTATGTTATGTTTACGTTACTTACATTTTTTTACCGAGGTTTTAAAAGGATAACTTTCCATGTATCGTATTGCTCTTGAATCTACTTCCTACATCGTAGATCGTGCACATTATGATGATTATGATTAGGTGCTTTTGACTGATATTGCAACTTCTATTGTAATAGGCTTATGAAAAGGACAACGGCGTTAATCTTAGACCACGCATCTTCACAAGACTATAATAGTTGAAACTGTCACTGGTCATATTTGAATTAAACGAAAAAATAAACTAAGAGACAAAATCTTGCATTTATTTCCAAATCGTCAGAAACTGTTAACAATTAATTTAAGAAATAGTCATTATTATTGCACTTTCATCGCAACAGTAAACGAATGATATTCTACTTTCTACTGTAGTCGTCTCGTCTTCTCCGGATTGGGATTTAGGTCATCGACCTGGGAGGGGCAGGTTCAGGTAGACCTCTTCCTCCCTTCTGTACAGTTGTTATATATTTCTTTCTATGGTTCAGGTTTTTTTT
>NW_013665707.1:763515-766159 GCF_000517525.1 Limulus polyphemus | reverse complement strand
GGATTGGGATTTAGGTCATCGACCTGGGAGGGGCAGGTTCAGGTAGACCTCTTCCTCCCTTCTGTACAGTTGTTATATCTTTCTTTCTATGGTTCAGGTTTTTTTTTGGTTGGCTGGTTTGATATGGGGTTGATGTATTTCTGTTAGTACCTTCCTTTTCAGGGCCTTCTACTGTAGTTACGTATTTCAGAGGTTAAATTAAAATCCCCACGAATTTCCAATATCTATTAAACTTTTATTTTATAATATGATTTTTATCTAGTACGTACCGTTTTATAAATTGAAACATAACTAAGCAAAGAAGTAATACGCTTAAATTAATGTTTATTTGTTTGTTTTAGAGAAAATCCACATTGGTTTATCAACTATGTCCACAGCTGCGAATTGAACCCTGAAAGTCCGTAAACTTACCACTGACCCACTGCAAACAACGTGAACGACATGCATTTCATTTCTATGCTTCTAATTATCGACGACTTTTTTTTTTATCACTGTCGCTGTGATTTACAATTTAACTTTTTTCCCCTCCAATGTTTCTTTAAATATTTCATGTTGATTTCACATACACAGGAGTTAAAAATATAATTGATGTAAAATAATGGAATGAAAATAAAACCAGTTGTTCACAAAATCAAAATGAATTAATTTGAAAAGGGATGATAAAATGGCATAGACTAAAGTAGACCTACAGCAACTGTATTATTGTTCAAATTTACATAAGTGAAACGAGACTGTTACAAATAAATATTCACACAAAGTAAATCAACACGAGAAAAAAAGCTAAGTAACTGTAACAAGTGAGCATGAAGGGAAGGATCCTAGAATTACAAAAATTTACGAGTGAAAGTAAAAAAGAAGAATGTAAATATAATCACATGAAAACCACACTATATCTGTTAAACGTAATTGTACACCGGCCAGCCTCCCGCGAGAAGCCTCATATTATTGCACAAACATCAGTAATCCTATTTAGCATTGTGGCAATCCACAGAATAATGTTAAAGTTGGGGTTTAATATTACCATGGTAAGCATTACCACCCACTTTATACTGATCTCTCAAAGTTTACTAGCAGCTAGACAGAGACAATAAATCGAAGATCATATAATGATCAGACGTGCTAAGGGTTACATAAACGAAACCACGTACAATACTTCGTTACTACCCCAAAAAATCAGCATAGGTTATGATTTACAGTTACGTTAACAAATACTTTTTTATTACGACCATGTGCGAAGTTTAAAAACCCCTCAATATTTTTGCATTATTTCTCACTGATAGACACTTAGCTACAAATTTGCTGCCTGTATATATAAGCATAATAAGCTTAGGCATGAGCAGAGGCTTTTGGTTGATCGTATACTACTGCCTCACTATCAAACTATGGAACAAGTTTCTCGTATTATTCTATTTTCAGTTAATTATCATTACATAATTATTGTAAATCTTTTATCTTCTAATGACGATAAGTTCTGAAAGTAACATGATTAAGTTGATGCAAGAGAGTAAGGTAATGCAAATAAAAAATGTATTCTACAACTGTTAAATTATACAGGGACTTTGTATGTTTTATCTATGGTAAAGAAAAACACTTATGGTATGATGACATTCACTATCCTTAGTTCAGTGTTATGGAAATCAGTCGTACTATTACCAGTCATGTGACCTGAATCAAGAATGATTGGTTATAGCTTGCACAATCATGCCACATTTATTACTTTGAAGCGAATCACAATGTTCATAACGCTATAAGCTGTTCATGTTTGTTTGTTTGAAGTTAAGCACAAAGCTACACAATGGGCTATCTGTGCTCTGTCCACCACACGTATCGAAACCCGATTTATAGCGTTATAATCCATAGACATTCCGCTGTGCCATTGAGGAGGGGGGTGGCAGCTGTTCATGAACCATAGCTGTATACCCTAAATAAGAAGTTCGGATGTTTCACTTGCGTGGAGAGCCATCACTCAAATGAAAGATGATCAATCATAGCAGATTGTTGTAAGTTGACTACAAGTGTCCGTTAAAGTGTCGTTAGTATAACTTGAATTGATTTTAGACCAACTACTCAGACACCTAGGCAAGCCAGACAATTTCATAGCAAAGCAGACAACCGCTGCCTCTCGATTCTGGCTCATTGCAGTTATTAAGTACTTATTTTAAGACTCATTCAGATGTTTGCAGCTGCATATAAAATCGTGTCAGTATAGAGATAGTATGAGATGTAAACACATTTGGAGAGAACATGGAGCCAGATACAACGCTATTTTCACACAAGAGCGTGGCGTTTTGGTGATTGTGGAAGTATGGTATGAGCAGAGATAAGTAATGATCTTTATATATATACACCTGGAAAAAAGTTAAGCACCTCCAAATATTTTTCAGGATTGCTTATTGAACATAAGGTTTAATTTTCATGATGTTGAGCAATGTTCATAATTTCAAACATAATTAAAAGGATGTGAGCGTTCAGGTGTGACATTTAAATCAGGCGCGTTTTTTTCCCTTCTTCACGTCCAATATGCACTATTTTCTCGTGCATCAAATCCATATTTAAGTCCCGAATTTCTGAATGCAAAATCCTGTATATTCCTCATCGGTTATCAAAACCTGGATTTTTAACATTATGAGCCTTCAGATTTACT
>NW_013665707.1:757060-762770 GCF_000517525.1 Limulus polyphemus | reverse complement strand
GACAATACTTATTAAAGATAATTTTAAGCGTGAAAACTGTCCATATTTTGATGTCATATGTAAATTAAAAATTGTTATTTTACGAAGATAATCTTGTATTCTTATGCCCAATAATGTATAATTTCATTTGATAAACACGTTTAGATTGAATGGTAATTTATAATCAGTCACAAGAACGTCGAATCTGAATCACTTGAAAAAAACACGGGGGTGCTTAACTTTTTTCTAGGTGTATATATATATTGCGAAATAATACTGTGGCATTCTTAATAAAAGGAGAGTCGAACAGGTCGAGAGTAATTTAAGTTTCAAAACTCAAATGAGTTTTACGCAGTGAGAAATCAACAGTCTGGACACATGTGATGTTAAATGTAAAGCATTCTTTACATACAAATATAAAGTGCGTACTTGCATAGATGTAAGGACAATTGCCTCTGTTGGATAAGTGAATCGATTGGTGGCTTTCCTTCTCACGAGACAGACCTCTGTCGAAATAAACACTTTGATAACCAGTTACAGCTGAAAAATAATATATGCTTCAATCTTTCAAGAAAGCTCTATTATTTCTCTTGTGAAGACGTTACTACGTGACTGATCATTCTTTCACAGTATTTATTGGCTGTGACATACAGACATCATCCACTCTGCCAGAAAAACGTGTTGCATTTTTGGATCGATTCTTTCAACATGGATACACTGCAAGTTCTTCTTAGGTAGAGTAAATATTATTTGCTACAGAGAACAAAGGCAACTTCAACTATACCTCTTGTCCTGGTGGTTTTGCCAAACTTCATAGAAACTAACTAAGTGAAAAGTTTTAAAAATTCCTATATTACAAAAATCAGTTAGAAAGCATATGATATATCTACATATCAAACTATTTCTTCCTCTTCTGTTTCAGTCTTATCCTCAAGTGGACAATTAAAATTAAACTTAAAACCAATAAACTTTAAACTCATGACATGAGCAAGGTGAATGCAAACTACCCTTTGCTCCTAAGAACACGTATATACCAAATAGACGGCATAACCCTTTAACAAGACTGAACATAATATAAAATCCTTTAAGTAAGATTTAAAACACAGGATAATACATTATAATATTAAAAAAAATTATTTACTATATTTCAAAATTAAATACAAAAAAGAGAACCCTTAAAATCATGTTATTGTTACGTCTGTGTCCGTTTGTTAATTTTCCGTAGAAATTCTTTCCGAGAAACTTCAGCGATACAAGTTCTTTCTTAAATAAAACTAGTTTATTCTTTCTCAGTTCAACTTTGCAATGCACTTAATTTCCACAGTCACTTTAACTTAAACACACGATTCACGATTCACGCACTTTTCTTACGGTCACTACCGCTCACTTGACTCGATTATCTGTGTCTATATCTTCTATCCCTCATATGCTATTACAGTTCCGATTAATTCTCACGCTTTATTTGCCGCGCTTATATACAATAAGAGCGCGCGTCTAGCAAACGCTAGGATGTTCGACAGGTTCCTCGATCTTTCTAGAACTCCAGCGCATGATTCCAGCGTCCAGCGACTTCCGCTGTCATAACATTATCATTAAAACTGAAACATCACATTAAGAATAAAAAACTTTTCACAATCCAACGTTACTTAATACTAAGACCCTTTAATAAAGAAACATAAAATGCCCTTAGCATAGAAAATTAACATGTAACTACATACTGATACAAACCCTTTAATGAAGATAAACAAATAAAAATAAAATAATAATAAAAGCAGATATAATCTACCCCCTTCATAAGTGAGTAGTCTAATAGTCTACACAAATAAAATATCTGAGAATGAAAAGAACGAAACAAAATAAAACCCTTAACGAAAAATCACTCGCCTTCTTTAAGAAGGAGCAATTTTATATTCCACGCATAATAAGTTCACGACAACTACATCAAAGGTGTAAGAGGCAAATTAAAAGTGAGGGACCAAGGTTTATTTGACCGAATGAAACGAGGGAATGTGAGCTACAGGTGCACCCATTATAGCAGGGTCTAGGGCTCACCTTAGGGCCCTGGAAGTTCTTGTGTTCTGGATCAAATTTGATGCATTCTCCCACTTTTCCTGAGAATAATTTCCTAATGTTGATACATTTTTACTGAGACAGATTAAAAAGTGGGGACCAAGGCCCCCTCTTCCTACTCCATTCAAAATGAAATAAAAATATTTTAATGAAAACATAATTGCCAATTGTTATAACGAAACTTTAGTGATGACACTATTTAAGTGCACAAAAGAAAAGAAAAACTTTTGCCATAATGTGTAATAATTACAACACAAAAATTAAATTCATGAAGTCAACTACCCATTCCAAAAAAAGAATAAGGGAACTCAGATACAATACAAAAAATGAAATCTATCAATTAATATTTAGGTGAAAAAACAAAATAAAGGGTATTAAAAGAAAAAGAAATCCTTCCTCAAAAAAATTAAAACACTGACTGACAACCCCTGTCAAAAATTCCCAAATATAATAAAAATAAAAAGCAAAAAAATTAACTCCTTTCCCTGTCACGCACACTAGTGTACACAAGGAGGAAAGGACACATTACACATATTTAATAATAATTATAAAAAGTATATATATATAAAAGAAAAATGAATTCTGGTTTTTTACAAACATACATGCGTGAAGGAGCAATAGCATATTATTACAAATAAAAAATGAAGAATGAATAAACATGAACATACTCAAAATACACACAAAACAACTATTAGACCCCTGTCTTACTCATATACACACACTCATGCATGCAAAAGACATATAACAATCATAAATTACAATATACATCTTACTTTATAAAAAAATAACTTATATACGATATACACAACTCAACCCAGAGAATGGTCGAGGGCTTAAGGCTTCGCTATACCTACCTTAACCCCATCAGTAGAGTTCCCATGACTGTGGTCATCTTGCAATTGGCTACAGTAGAGACTCGGAGGTCATACTGGGCCTTCTCCAGGACTCACTCAGCTTCATCTAACCTGACCAACAGGTGTTGCACTTTCTCATTGAAATGGAGGGGGTTGCTTTCGTATCCTCCTTCCAGCTACAGATGACCCCGAGCCTCTGTCTATTTTAAAGTCATCTTCTGGTAATGCCATTTCAGCGCTGGTATCTGTTGTAACATGGATTGGTGTACTATACTCTTAGATAGCCTAGTTGGTAGTTTAATGCTTGGCCCTTTCTGAGATAGTTCCTGGGGTCTTTTTACTGGTGGTACCCCATCATCACAGCAGTGTAGGTCGTGTGAGATCTTCCAGTTGTGTGTTCTTTTGCCCTTGATATGGAAGCTTCCTCATTTAGTCTTCATGGGATCCACCCAACTCTTGCATTTTCAGGATTTAAATGCTCCTCAGGAAGTCCTTTTCGGGATGAATTGTTCCCATAACTCTTCGGGGTTCTCTTAATCTTTGAGCAATGTCAACAGCAGCAAGGATAGCAGCCATTGAGCCATATGAAAGCTAGGTTCTTCTAGGGTCGATGGTGCCAACAATTCAGCACTGGAGTAGTCTTCAGGAAGATAAGGCAGGGTCTTCTGTAAGAAAGAGGCTGCTTAGAACATAGAAACAGCAGGGCCAGCTTATCCATGGGTGTGGTAAACTCTCTCATGTCATCAATGGACCTGGCCACAATGAAAGTCATCGCAGTCCCCTTGGTTCACTCAATTGTCTTAATATCACGTAAACAGTACCTGGTTCCAGTGGGAAGGAATTGGGGTAAAAACAGCAACAGGTTCCTACATAGTCTAACTGACCTGAGTTAGAATGTATAGCAGAGACGGCTGGTATGGGTATGAAAAACTTTAATTAAAATAAAGTACAAGAACAAAGTGCCAAAACATTTTTACTTCAAGTGGGTTTCTCGTCATCATGAATGACCTGAGTTAGGTAATGCCAACTTTACTTTTGATCAGTGCTTTTGCCAATGCTTTCAATGTCTTTACTTAGGGACTTTCTTCCATTTACAAAATCTGTAACAGTTATGACGTGAATTACAAGGTTTCATCATGTGGGTAGTACCTTGTTCTTCCTGTTACACTTATAGCTTGCATTTTAATCCTTCAAAATTGTATTTTGTAAGTGAAATTATGTCAAAAAAATATTAAATAAACTCTATTTGCTTATTAACCTTTTCACTGTTTAGGTAGGGTGGTTCCCCCACCTCATGTGAAAAAAAATCTCAACACATCTTTTTTAAGTTATGAAATCATAGTATAGCATGTAAAAGTAAAGACTAAACACCAAAAAGTCACATCAATAACTCTGTGTACGCCTGGTAGTATGTCAATTGAGAAAGGAGCAGGTTGGATCCAGGGTGACCCTCACTGACCACAAGATAGGATGGGAAGGCGAGCAGGATTTGTTTTCCCCAGATGTGGTATTACACTCCTCTTTATCTTAGCCACTGGACTAACACGACTATATTGTATAAATTATTACCTTATTATGTATTGTACTACGACACGCTGTGTTAATTATAACTGTATTTTATATAACAAGTGAATACACGGGGTCTTTATTATGTATTGTACTACGACATGCTGTTGTAATTATAACTGTATTTTATATAACAAGTGAATACACGGGGTCTTTATTATGTATTGTACTACGACATGCTGCTGTAATTATAACTGTATTTTATATAACAAATGAATACACGGGGTCTTTATTATGTATTGTACTACGACATGCTGTTGTAGTTATAGCAAATAAAGACCCCGTGTATTCACTTGTTATATAAAATACGACTTTATGAGGTATTGAATTTGGCATGCTGTTGTAATTATAACTGAATTTCATATAACAAGTGAATACACGGGGTCTTTATTACCTTATTGTGTATTGTACTATGACATGCTGTTGTAATTATACCAGTATTTTATATAACAAGTGAATACACGGGGTCTTTATGACCTTAGGATGTATAGCAAAATGACATGCTGTTGTAATATAACAGTATTTTATATAACAAGGGAATTCACGGGGTCATTATGACCTTAAGATGTATTGTACAATGAAAGGCTTTGATAATTATAACTGTATTTTATATAACAAGTGAATACACGGGCTCGTTATGACCTTATGATGTATTCTACAATAACATGCTGTTGTAATATAAATGTTTTTTATATAACAAGAGAAAACACGGAGTTTTTATTACCTTATTGTGTATTGTACTATGACATGCTGTTGTAATTATAACAGTATTTTATATAACAAGTGAATACACGGGGTCTTTATGACCTTATGATGTATAGCAAAATGACATGCTGTTGTAATATAACAGTATTTTATATAACAAGTGAATTCACGGGGTCATTATGACCTTAAGATGTATTGTACAATGAAAGGCTTTGATAATTATAACTGTATTTTATATAACAAGTGAATACACGGGTTCGTTATGACCTTATGATGTATTCTACAATAACATGCTGTTGTAATATAACTATATTTTATATAACAAAAGAAAACACGGAGTTTTTATTACCTTATTGTGTATTGTACTTTGGCATGCTGTTGTATATATAACTGTATTTTTATACCAAGTGAATACACGGGGTCTTTATGACCTTATGATGTATTGCGAAATGACATGCTGTTGTAATATAACTGTATTTTATATAACAAGAAAAAACACGGAGTTTTTATTACCTTATTGTGTATTGTACTTTGGC
>NW_013665707.1:723390-756632 GCF_000517525.1 Limulus polyphemus | reverse complement strand
AGATATAGAGGGAGATTCGTAAACATAGTTAACACTATAAGCTATGTATGTTTCTAAATATAAATTTAATCTGAACAAACTTCGATATTAAAATAAATATATAATAACAAATTCGTTACATCAATCTCCAAAATTAAATTTAAAAAGGAAAGGGTATGTTGCATTAAAAAGCTTTTGTATGCGGTAGTTCAAGAAATTACACTGTTCGGCAACGAACGTTCTTCGTCTTTATATGAAGTTAATATTAGAGCAGCAAGTAGATTCTTTATCTCTGTATAATTCACTTTTGAAGTGTTGAAAGAGACAAGAACGGAATTGTGTTTTCTCAACGTTAATGTGCGGATTTTACTACAGTTAAAAAAACGCACTCACTAAGCTATAATATTAGTGTAATGCTAGTCGCCAGATATTTTTATTCATCTGAAGGTGAGTCCTTATTAGACGAAGAATTTATAAAAGCTTAAATTCAATGCACGACAATCTCAATATTTATTAAGACGTGGCTTCATTTTGACTTTCAAGAAGCATATTTTGATTTCTTTGTGTGGAACACTGCATATTTTCATTCCGTCTTTAAAACGATACAGTGAATACGAAAATTTGTATGTATGGGAATAATGAAGTATGGGATATATAGTTTTCGACGTGTAAATCTATTTAGCTTTGTGACACATATAAAAATATATATCAGTGAAGTTAGCAAAGGAATAATGTATTTGTATGTATGGGAATAATGAAGTATGGGATATATAGTTTTCAACGTGTAAATCTATTTAGCTTTGTGACACGTTTAAAATTTTCAACGTGTAAATCTATTTAGCTTTGTGACACGTTTAAAAATATATATCAGTGAAGTTAGCAAAGGAATAATGTATTTAGTGGTGTTTTAGTGCATTTATTTATACATGTGGATGTAGTTTGAATACCTAGATATATTCGCATGTATGTATAGGTATTTTAAAGTATTGAAGATAACTTTGAAAACGCATAGATGATACACATACAGGAGTAATTGTAATTAATTGGTTAATTTATCGCTAGTACAATACGTTATTATATAAAACAAGAAAGAAAAGCGAATAACTTGTACAAGGCATTGGTATTCGTATTAGCTTTAGACAGAGAAGTACATCTTGAAATATTACATGCTACTATAAGCCTAATAATCCACGATTGTGAAAAATCGTCTGTTTGGTTACAGCTTGATATTTCTTATTTTCGTATAAACCCATAATGCCCGCAGATTTTTTGTTTTTACCTCTAGGAATCAATTCACTACATGCTTGAAATCACTGTCTTGCGGGATGTAATGCTGCACCTGAAACTGCAGCTGGATCCTGATAATTCAAAACTAAATATATATATTTGAAAAAAGAAATTTACATCCAAACTGTCTTTCATAACCAAACTCTCAGAGAGTAAGAGAACACTGCCTATTTGTGATCTTCCCGTGTCCATTGGTAGAACGCTTTCAGACTACCCAACACGATGTCACCTCCCTCAGAAGCTGGTGTCAGACATCATGCGATCATTCGTGTTCAAGAGCATTGAAATGACGAAATGTTTTTCATACGTCACGTGGCTATTAAGATAGATGAATATAGTATTCAAATACATAAGCCACATCTTACAATTATAAAATTCGGGTTTCGATAGCCGTGTTGGGCAGAGCACAGGTACCCTTCTGTGTAGCTGTGCGTGTAACAACAATCAAAACCAAATAAAAACATATTGTTTACTTGAAATGTACACATCTTTAAAAGCTTATTATGTACATAATATGCAACGAAACTCACAATTTTTGTAGTTATTTGTATTGGGAGTACTGGAAGTTTGAGAAACGTTATAAAAGTCAACGTTTTTAATACTGTAATGTAATTAGCAATTTATTAAATTAATAAGATATGCATTTTTAAAACTTGTTTTAATGTTAGTGATTCTGAACTTTCACCAACTCTCTGCAAAAAAAAAACTGCTTCCTATATTTTTCTTATAATTTGAGAATAACTCATACATGATTGTCATCTTTCGTACTTCTGAAAATATTAGATTTCACTTTTGAACGTACCCTAAAAACTATAGGTAGGAAAAAAAATAAACACGCGATGACGTCATCTTTACGTGACCCTTCAGTAAATGTCGCGAGGTTGTGCTACTGAATAGTGGTAGTCAGTTGTGTTTTCCCTTGCTTCTGGATAGAAAGTTCAATTGCGTGTTTTATTTCGGTAATATATGCGAATTCAATTTATTACTAGTGTAAGTAGTCTCCAATAATTAGTGTTGCATGTATTTTCTTCATTTAAAATGAACTCATAAAAACAGAAATTAAGTTTTGAATATGATATCTTTACCCTAATGGTGACTTCATATGCCTGACAAATATTGGCCAAACTCTGACGCCATAAAATTTAGCACCACAACAACGACTGTCTTGTTGTTGTATAAATCGCTGTTCAATAGGTTGTTCCAGAGAGAATGACAAGATGAATAAGAATCTACTTGTACCTGTAAGCAGTCAGCGTGCCATCAATTTTCTATAGATCTCCACCACCATTGGCTGAGATGTAGCCCACAATTATATTGGTACTCCAGCATGTTTCACCGTAGAGGCTTCACATTTACCGTTTCCCGTTATCTTAACTGCTTTAATTAATTTTGTTTGATCGGAGTTCTGTTTTTCCCCCGATTTGGTATATAACCGGAGAGACGGGGAGTTCACAGTGTTGTTTGGGTGCTATTTACCGTAGTTATCCCCCTTCCAAAATTTTAATATTTTCTACATCTCGTACAATTTAAAGTTTGTTTGTTTTTTCTTGTTAAACACGAATCGTTATATGATTTCTGTCTCTACTGTTTTATGGTACTGATAATTATCAAACAGTTGATGTGGATCTATCAAATAGGTATGATATATTTTATATATAGATCTTAAGACTAACGTAATTGTTGGGCTATAACTATAAACATATATATTTATGTATGTATGTTTGTTATGGATTTCGCGCAAAGCTACACGAGGGCTATCTGCGCTAGTGTAAGACTAGAGGGAAGGCAGCTAGTCATCCCCACCCACCGCCAACTCTTGGGCTACTCTTTTACAAACGAATAGTGGGATTGACCGTCACATTATAACGCCCTGTCACATTATAACGCCCCCACGGCTGAAAGGGCGAGCATGTTTGGTGTGATGGGGATTCGAACCCGTGACCCTCAGAGTGTGAGTCGAGCGCCCTAACCACCTGGCCATGCCGGGCCGCGGATAAAGAGGGAGAGAGAAACAATTATATTTCGAATCCAAGTATTCAATATTAGTGTAGAAATATATATGCCTTATATTAAAGTCACGTTTTAGATATATATATATAGAATTGACTTAGGTTTAGCAGGTGTGAAATCAAACACTTTAATCTTCGTGGGCGTTTTTTGCTGTTCTTTATAACACTGGCTAATTAGTGTACCATGGTCCGGCATACATACAGACTTTAATGAAATCGTAAATTGGTATGAAATCGCAGAATTTCAAAAATTAGATATTTTACGTAACAACAAGTTAATTTAGCTCCGCCGCCCGTATACGATATCAAACTGAAACTTTTGAGGAGACAACTACTGTAGTAGTCTTATTGGAGATCGTGACAAGTCTTTAGCTTTTTCACCGTGACATCATCAATCATTTTTCTTCTTAATTGTGAATGCGCTCAATTAGCGCTCCACTTGATAAATGAATTTAGCCGATAGAGGGAGCAGGGGTTGTGTATAAACCAGATTTTTTTAAAAAGTGGCTGCTCAACGACACAGCCGGTAAACGTACACCTTTATTGAGTTACCTTTGTGATACCGAGTGCAAGTCACGAAATATAAGGAACAAAATATTTTTTTTTGCTTGTTATTAATGTTACAGTCAGTTTCTTAATCTACGACATATTATTAACACTTGTCAGAAGCAATTTAACTTATCAAACTAATTCCTCGAGATAAGAATTAAAAACGTAAGAGGGCGATTTCCCAATGTTTCCAAAGTTCGGTTTAATTAAAAAAATTATTCGTGCAGAAGTAGTAGTACATCATAAGTGTAAACTATTTTCACCCTTTCGTCAAAATGGTAATTTATTTTTCTGTGAATAACAATGACTTACAAACCTATTTGAAACTGTGGTAATTTATCGCGGATGAAATATTACTTGTATTTCAAATAAACTATTAAGCGGAGTACTATTTCTTTTCGCCCTTTCAGCCGTGGGCCGTCCCTAATTTAGCAGTGTAAGACTAGAGGGAAGGCAGCTAGTCATCACCACCCACCGCCAACTCTTGGGCTACTCTTTTACCAACGAATAGTGGGATTGATAATAACATACTTTCTCAAAATTCATTATGTATTTTCAAGTTAGAACACCATTTAAACAAATCTGAATTATGTGTATTATTAATGTGTTTAGTACATTTAAAACACTTTAACAACATACTTTCTCAAAATTCATTATGTATTTTCAAGTTAGAACACCATTTTAACAAATCTGAATTATGTGTATTATTACTGTATTTAGTAAATTTGGGACACTGTTTAAACAAATCTGAATTATATGTATTTTCATGTTTTGATTAACGACGTGCGAATGATATGCACTATGCCAATTTATGCTTTTATGAGGAAAATAAATTAGATACCATATTCACATGATCAGTTCTAGTTTGATGCAGGATAATCCTCCTTCAAAAAGATGTTGAAGAAAAATTGCTGCAACCATTGGTGAAACACTAGACTTCAAACTTCGTGCTTATGATGTAAAAGTCTTAAAATAAATATATCATTTAGATATTTTTGTCTTTAAAGATCTCTAGTTTCTGTTGTGGAGAATTTGATAGGCATGTAAGCAAGTATATAAGCCTACAAAATATTGAAGACTAGTGCACACAGGTTAAACTTGTAAAGAAATAAAATATATATTAATGTAACACACAGACTCAGGCATTTATTTTTCTAAGATTTTTTTTTAATTCAACACTACAGTGATATTAATAAATATCCCTGACAGTATAAAAAATCTGTAGTCTTGATCCTACTCACCAACACATCTGTACTTGCAATCTGACTCAGCTGTAGATACTCCATACTTCTTTGTTGAAGCTCCACTTCGGAACTTCTGATATTACTATCACTTTTCAATATCTATCAAATGAATCAGTTCAGTTTCTTTTATTCAGAACACTTAAGTAACTTATGTATTAAGACCAGACATCAATTGTCTGAACCCTTAAATTTTCGTATATCCAACTCCTCAGTGGTGCGGACAGCCCATTGTGTAGCTTTGTGCTTCACAGCAACCAAAGCAATAATCAAAAAAGCATTTATTTTGCTGATAATATAAATTACCAAAACTAAATTTTCTTTTTCTTTTCACAATTTCAGATATTTTGAATCCACAATTAAACATAAAACTAGCTTTAATAAACATGCCAGACAAGAAAAATAAACAAGATTATGGAAGAATAAAAAATGAAAACAGATTACAGGATAATAAAACATCTTGCAGTGTAATGAAAAACTATAAAGAACATCTAATATATTAATTAAATTATGGTCAAAATGTGATTAGTGTACTAAATATGAAGTATAAAACAAATATAATCAAACATTATGTTTCTGCTAAGATAAATGAGAATTTCTTTCAAAAAGATAGGATGCACAAGCTAAAACAAAAATGTTGAAGAATTTCATGAAACAGGTGTTACCAAAAACACATATGAAGAATACCAATTTTTACTATGTTTAACCACTGTTCAACTGTATAATAATAATAATAATAATAATAAAGGTGGGGTTTTCTACATCAAGTCATCACAAACAAATAGAAGAAAATGGGTAATTAAAAGTAACAAAATTGGTCCAGTTAACACACATTAAACTAATGACTGTGATACATGTGTACAAATTGTAAGGTGAGACGTTTTATTCTTTTAAGCCATACAAAGTACCAATCCAAAACTTCCACAGGTTTTCTGTCTGTTTGTAATAACTTCTTATAGTTACATTAATTTTAATTATGTAATAAGCAAAAAACAGACAATGAGTATAACTTACATTTTGAATATCTGCTCTAATTTCTGGAAACAGATTGATGAACTTCACATAAGTGGTAAGTAACAGAGCCCTGGTTTGTGCCGCACACAAGTGGTACTTGGAATGTAGCAAGTTGAACTGAACAAAGGGACTAAAAATACACACATATTTGGTCAGGTGATGTTTCTTTTACGAGGATTTAATTCTCTTTTCTAATGATTTTGCTTCACATTTACCTCTGAGTCCAAACTTGCAAATTTTTTTTCACATGCCAAATTCAGTTTGATTTCCACAGTAGTAGAAAAATAACTGGCACTACACCACATCAATTTTATAGTTTCACATTAGTTTTTTTTAAAAAAAGCATATTATTTGTCTCCAGTCAAGGAGTATATATTTTAAGAAAAATTTTAAACTTCAAATAACAAAACAAATCCAGTCTGTTATTCATTCTAAAATGGTCAAATACAATACAAAATCTGGTGAAGACCTGCTTAGCATCCAAATAATCAAAGTACATGGTTTCTTAACTTATTAAATGCAATATTTTTCTTATTCATTTTTATGGAGAAATAGAAGATATAAATTTAAGGGTATTAAGATACATAATGGAGTACAGTAAAATTGTTTTAAACCATAAACTTCTGTAGGTCTTTCTTATTTCTTAGTAATCATAGCAAACTAAACTTAATTAGTGGTTTTGTACAAACAACCAACTGTACACCTGATATACAAACATAACACCTTGATCTCTGGTCAAATAAACAAATAACTTAAAGAACAAAAATGTAGATTTACCATGTGTTATTGTTGAGTGGCTTTGAAATGCTTAACAATTACTTTTCACGGTGGCCAGTATTAGTAGCTCAGAGCTTTGGGTCTGAGTAAAACCACAAGTGCAACACAATTGACCTTTTTAAAGTCCATGAGATGATTTAACTTGATAAATTAACTTCACTGAGGAAAGATACTTTTGTTTGTGTTAGAAATAAGTTGTGAGTTTTATAATCAAGATTGTAAGGTGGGTGCATTCCATGAGGGTTCTATCATTTTACAAGCTGTAGAGTTCAATCAATGAACTTCATTCATTCTACATAAAACAAAATGCCAGGATCACTGGTCTTGTCCATTAAACGAGTGCCATTCTCTTTACCTACAAAACTAACACAATACCTTGAATGCTACTTTTGTCCGATCGATAGACTCCACTTTTTTATCTACTAAATTAGCTAAATACAAAACAAAATTCTGATCTTGACTAATCAGTAAACTCCATTCCTTCTACCTGTTATACTAACAGAAATACCTGGATTGCTGGCCTTGTCCAATTAGCAATCTATATTTTCTTTACCTATTATATTAACTTAAAAACAAAGCCATTAGTCTTGTTAAAACAAACTGCAAGTTCACAACCTATTATAGTAAAACATGATTTTAATTACTGGTCTTGTCCAATTAACAAACTCCTTTCTTTCTGTGTTATTGAACTAATTTTGTTTAATCGATAAATTCTATTCTTTCCATCTACTAGACCAGTTTAACACTAAGAACACTGGTACAATCAATTAACTCCATGTCTTTATTTTATTCATGACAGATACTAAATTTAGAGCTCAATGTCCTGTCCAGGGAATAAACTCCATTTGTTCTAACTAACATAATTCCACAACATCTAGACCGCTGGTCTTGTACAATCAATACACTATCTTCTAGACTAACTAAAGTAATACATACCTAGAACGCTGGTCTCCTGCAATCAGGTTTCCAAACTCGCCTAAAATATAAGCAGCAACTTTGACCATGTTTTCATGACATGCTGGAGCCTGCAATGCCTGAAATACACAATACAGAACACATGTGCTACCATGTTAACAGAAATTGTTCTCCCTCTTGGCAATTTTAAAAACATGAAAATATTTCTTAACTAATGTTTTAGCACAATTATTTTTAAATAGTTCTGATTAGAAAAATGACTATATTATTGCTTGTCACTTAAAATATCATATTACAATATTCTTGATTCTTAGTTATTGTGAAATAACAGAAAATATGTTTGAGGTATTACAATTTTTTGTAATATGACAACAGCAAAGATGTTAAACCACAAGTCTTTTCAACATTACCATGATCAAAATTGTTTTACAAATAAAATAGGAATGTTTTCATCATTTTAGTTATTGTGGAGAAATAGCTGATTCAAGTTAAAGCTGGGCAATTAAATCAGTTATCTATAAGTTTCAATCATTGTCATGTAAAATAATCGATTAATCAAAATCATAACTAAACTTATTAATGTCATGTAAAAAATCAACTAATCGAAATTATGGTAAACAATTATTAAAACTATCCAAGTAATCAAAATATTACCATTACGATATCTCATTATTTTCAATTAATCCAAGGTTGTTAAGCTTAATAAATTAGTCATGAATTACAAAAATAATAAAATAATTGAGGAGATTATTATTAACATTATCAATTATTATAGCTATGCAAGCCTTATGTGAAAATAATAGATTAGCTGAATGTAATCAATTAATCAGCCTACTGATTAATTACCAAATTCCACTAATTGCACAGCTCTAAACCGTTATGTTATTTTTGGTAATATGTAATTAAGTAAGAGTGTTTTGAGCTTTAAAATGGTGTATATACAGTGTTTCCAAATACTTTTAAATAGTGTTTGTTGTTACCATTGTCAATGATAGATGTGACGAGTCCATAAAACTAATGATACATTAGAACACTTCTTAATTTGTAACCAGATTAATTTTTTTTATCAACCTGGACAGTTTCAATGTGAAAAATGACAAATACTTGAACTCAAAATTACATATTTAAAAGAATTGCTGAAGAAATGGGTGATGAATGTTTTCTTTGTTTGTTTTTTAGAATTTCGCGCAAAGCTACACGAGGGCTATCTGCGCTAGATCAAATTTCTTTCTACCATACTCTACCTCTGAATTTTCTGTATGAAAGATTCCCGAGTTATTTATCACTGCAGCTGGATGTTTCATTTCTTTTTGGGGTCCCATTACTCCTTCAGTCATACCTGGCTTTTTTTTCTTCAAGATTGCCAAAATGGAGGACTCACGCTCTGGAAAAGGTGGCATTTCTTCAAGAACTGTAGCCTGATGTAGAAAGAAAGAAGAAAAATCTTAATGGTACTTGTCAGTAATTCAGATCTTTATGCACATTCTTTAAAGTTCATTATAAAAACTACACATTATCGAATAGGTACAAAAGTATGAAGTAAAGAAGCAATAACATTCATATAAACAATAAAAAACATGTGTTATCATGAAAAATATAACCTGAAAATGTTTCTTTTATATCTTTCAAAGCATTTTAAATATTGATTTTGAATTGATCAGGGAAAAAAATTTAAATGATTGATTTAACTAAAGAAATGGCAATTGTACAGAATCTTTACAATTGCTAAAATGCTCAAACACCATACAATGAATAATAACTGGGATATAGTTTCATATCTATAATGACAAAAATATATTTACTTTGATTCTAGACCTTTTGTGAATAAGTTTCATGCTAAATCTTGTTCAACTAAAATTTAAGTTATTTCCATTAATGGTCAAGTTATTACAAACATTGGACAGTTGTTTATAATAATAATAATAAAAAAAAAAATGCAAGTAATGATTTCAAATTCACATCACAGATCTGTCAAAAATTAAGCTACAAAACACAAAAACAGTTGTCTGTAAAATTTGAAAATAGATTTTGCTGATGTACTACCATATATTACAGAAATGCTCACAAAATACTTAATTCTTAAAAAGAAAACGGCAGACATACTGTTTTATAATGTGTTTAGTACAGTTAGAACACCATTTAAACAAATCTGAATTATGTGTGTTATTACTGTATTTAGGACATTTGGAACACTGTTTAAACAAATCTGAAGCCAATATAGTAAGAATATGACCATCAGTTTATACTTAAGCTATGTCCTTGATGCATAGTATTTCCACAAAGTCTGCTTTGTAAGTGTCAGTGCTCAGGAAGTGGTGAATGCAAGGTTGGCATGTAATATAAGACACCACTTACATTAAGTGAACTACACATAAACAATTATTGAAGATAAAGGGTTAAGAAAGCTCTATGTGATTTCTTGCAGACACCCCAGTAGTCTAGACAAAGTACTTAAAAGACAAAATTACACTGAGTCATAGCAGCACTCCTGAAATGAGTAAATAAGTACACATGCATAAAGCTCTTGAACTACACATGTTACACCCATAAAACTTAAATTATTTAAGTCAATGACAAGAAATCAGTAATCAGTTGTCATCTGGACATTTGTTGGCAGCAGTCAATTGTACGAAGACTCTTAAGTTTAGTTATGTTTCTTATCTTTACAGTAAGTTTATTCAACTTGTTCCAGTCCACCACTGCATCATAATAACAGGTTACGAGAATGACATTAGACTGCCAGGTAAACGTTTGACTGATTGTAGTAACTTTTATGTTAAAAGTAAAAAATTTACAAGTTCTTTACCCTAATAACTGTTTTATCACATAACATTTAAGCATTTCATGGAGATGAAAGCTATGCTATAATTGTCCATTTTAATTCTTTGATCACTAACATGGATACATTATGCTTCCACATTTATTACTGTTTCAGAGCATAGGTGTATTAATACACCATTAAAAAGTTCCACTATCACTTACAACAATTACAATTCACTTTACTTACCCTTTGTAATAGTTCTATGCATAATAAAATAAGTTGGGCACAAGTCTACAATTTGGTCATATACATGTGTTTGATATCTTGGTAACAGAAAGGCTAATAACTCTTCATTATGAGCATTTTTACCCAACTTTAACACATTTTCTACAATGACATACTGAATATGTCCAATTCATAAAAGCTATAATGAAACCATATGTGTTCTGAATACAAGTGATAAATTGCAAATTGATAAGACACAGAAATATTTAGAAGGTCAGTAACTAGTTTCTAGAATTCTTTGGTTGTTAATCAGTTTTCTTGATTTTTATATCCTCGGTCATTTCCATCATACTGGAAAATATGTAAAACTACAATTTAGAAAAAGCAAAGTATATTTATGAGGCATTTTGAGATTGCCCATATTACTGATCAAATAAGGAATGATTCTGGGAATGAAGATGAAGGTTTGAAGTCTGATTCAAACAAAGAATACTGCAAAAAGGGTGTCAATATCAACTTTCGTGAAAATGAGGTCCATAACAGATTTCACTAATCTGAATAGGAAAATTCAGGTGAATAAAAAAAACAAGAACAATTTTCCTTAATAAGATCTAATAACAAGCTGCCTACTCAAGTCCATCCACAACAGTACCAGTATTCATGTTGATACATGCATGTTCAAGCCATATGATATTTTCAGTTTGTAAGTCAATAATGACCTTTTAAATACACCTGGTAATTGAAACGAATAGATATGCTGAACAGTCTATCAAACCCATCTTACTGGAAAAGTTTGCAAGCGTAAGACAACAAACAAGATATGAGACAATTTCTTGGTCCACATTTTTGATGAGAATAATCCAAACTAGTCTTCAGCTCCCCTCTATGTCACAAGTGTTTAAAGCAGTCATGACCAGGTATAGATACATCCCGATTCTTAAATAACATCTATAACAACAACAACTTACTTAACATCAATGATATTCCTGCTGACAAGCTGTACATGTTAAGGCCATTCATGAAATATCTATTTGAGAATTACAAGAAGTATGCACGCCATATTTCCACTGATGAATCAATTGTGAAATGGAAGGGTTCACTTCTTTTCAAACAAAATATCCCAAGCATGGAGTAGATGTTTTCATGTCATGTGAAAACAATGGTTATACATACATATTTTGTAACTACAATGGTAAAAAACCACAATCTACTCATTGGCAATCGGTGTTTTTGTTACCAGAGGCAGTAGCTGTTAGCCTTGTTACAACACTTCTGAACAACCTGCACATTGACAACTACTACAAAAGTTTGCCTTTGTTCAGGTACATGCATGAACACAGTACTTTAGCACATAGAGTTATTCATCCAAACAGAAAATGCCTTCTAGAGGAGCTGAAAGCAGAATGCCTGGATACTGGGGAAACCTCATTTTTCCATTGTCTTAGTTAATAGCCTTGAAATCATAACAGCACAACGAGAGTCACCAGAAGGTGAACAGCAAAAATAATTGACAACCAGTGGAAATTTGTGACTACAACCACAACGTGGATGGTATTAATCATACAGATCAGCTTTTACAGCCACACCATCTTGAAGAAAAAGTACAAACAAGAAGTTAGCAGTGCTAAACAGTTTCATTGCACACCAAAAAGCCGGAGGTGACAAGAAAATCTAATGAGACTGAAAGAGAGTCTTTTGTTGTACCTCTGTTTGAAACAGATGGCAAACTAAAGGCATAAAAGAGATGCTGTGTCTATTTTGAGGAAGGAAGTAGAAAAGAAAGTAGATATCACTATCCAAGTGTCCAGAACTTTGTTAATATTCCCGTTTTGATCCTTGCCACACTAAACTCGGATACTGGCAATAAAACTGAATCTTTTACTTGTGTTATAATAAGTTCAATAAACATATTTAAGCAGCAGGTGGTTAGAAAAGCTGCATTTTTGTGAAGTATGATGCTAAGCCAAATGTTTTTTACTTATAAAAAATAGACCTGCAAATTTGGTGACAAATACACAAGGGGTCATTTCTAATTTTCAGTCAGTTTGATTTGCCTTTATTGAAAGTTTTTTTGGAGATTTATAAGTGTCTCAAGTATAGCTCTAATCAAGATGCTAACTGTCTCAAGTTTATGTACTAGTAAACAACAAATTTAACATGGTACTTGTCTTATGTTCATGTAAACAATTTGTATTAGCTTAATTGGGTCACTTTAGGCATAAAATAAATTCTCTAAAACATCATACAGTCTGTGTTAATACTTTTATCATTTCTACACTGTATTCAGATTTTTATCTGCTGTTGTGAAAATAAAAAACTTACATTGAATATAGTTTAAGTACAATATATTAGACTCAACCTGACAGTAAGCATTAAAAATATATCTGAGAGAAAATATTAAGCAAAAGCAAAAGTTTCTCACACAAAATATATTTATTCAGTGGATAATGAAAACCTTTATAACCATTAGTTCTGTTGACAGAGATTATCTACATCATATTATCTTTTCACTAGAAGCTGGGACTGTAGTTGGTACTTGTTCAATCATAAGATTAGATAAAAAGAATCCCCGCTGGAAGAAGTTTTAAGACTATCATTCTGAAAGAAGTTAAAGTCCTGTTGCTTCAGACCTTAGCTACAGTACTTACTTGTTTAAATTCTTCCATCTTGCAAAAAATGACTCTGAATTCATATTAGTTGGCTCAAAGAACTTGTTTATTGTGACTGGAAGGGGCATGGTCAACTTCTGCTGGGCATTGAAGTATCTACAGAAATATGGCATAAAACAATTTAAACAAATCATTAAACTGAATGAATATTAAAATATCTTATAAATGTACAACAACTTGTATAATAAATCCATTTATCGTACTTTAAAATAACATTCTGCAAAAACTGCACTAATGAAAAGGTTCTAAACTAATTTCAAATTAGCTGCTCTTCATTAGGTCTGAATACAGAGATCATCTATTGAGATCTGGTTAAAAGCAAGTGATCAAAGCAACATCTTTTTGAAGAAAGAAAAGAAGAAAAAGAAGAAGAAAAAAAAACATCTGCTTCTTTGTAAATACTTTACATGTGTTCTTAATGTTAAAGAGCTTACATGAACTGAATAGTCAATACAGGACGTTCTGAGAAATCTTCAATACATTCAATGTTCAATGTTTGGTGAACCTGAGCACCTGCTTCTACTACAGTCTCTACTGGTTTGACTTGAATATTTAGTTCTGTTGTCATCAGTTAAAGATACCGTAAAATGTACAAGGCTGAAAACAAAGTTTAAGCACACAAAAAACAACAACACATAAACAAAAATATAATTATATCGCAAAAGTTAATTACATGTAATAACAGAATGTGAATAATTTTTTTTGTATTTATTTATAGGTTATTTGAATCATTTTCAAAAGCATCATGCACTTGAATTATTGTTTCAAGTTCTGAATGAATTTACAAATACAATATTTGTCCAGTTTTATTTTTGATACTTGCATCTCCTATTATTATATGCATTATATAAGTGGCCTCAAAAATATTTTTAAAATAAATCTATACTTGAGAAACACTTAAAAATAATATAACAAACTTTTCATCAGAAACTTAAAGAATCATCATAACAGTATTAAAATAAAACTTTCATAAAGTTCTTCATCTCGTATTTTTATAAAACAGGTTAGCATAATTTATTGAGCATTTTGCTTACTTAGCTATAGCAAATTAAACACTTTAAATTATGAACTGTTAATTCTTAAACTTTAACAGCAAAGAACATTTTAGTATTAAAACTTGTGTACTTGAGAATGATCACATTGGTGGTGGAAATATCGTACCTGTTCTAAAAACAAATCTTACTGTAAAAGCTGTAACTTGTAATAAACTATACTTGATGAGTAAACAAACTCAAAACAAAATTAATGTTTAAATTGTTGGGAATATAACAAAAGATATGTAATATAAGTCAAAATCTAATCAGATGTTTTATTGATGAAAGGATACTTGATGACAGGTCATTTGGACAAGAGATACTTGGAGTGAAACTTAGGAACTGGAAGTTGGTTTTGTTGCCATAAAACAATCCTACTTGTCCCAGGTTCTGCCTATATTCAGACTTAATACCTATCTGCAAAAGGTCATTCTCGAACAACACTCCATTATGTTTACAAACAAACCTGTAAAAATAGAGCCAAAAAAAACCCAACAAAACATATGTTCTATACTGCATTATGCTGTTGTATACTTTATTTGGTGACATTCCTTTAACTATAGAAATTTAATGAATTTCACACACCTGAACTATTACAAAAATATTAATAAATCACAGAATGTTTCAAGTATATAAGAAACCTTTTGAGATTTAAATGGATATATTCTTCCTGCTGAACTAAGACTTAAATGCTATTAAAAAAAAAAAAGTGGTATGTGTGAATCATCTTTTACAGTACAACTGATTTTACAGAGTTAAACATTATTTGGAAAATTTGTAGGAAAAAACATACAAACAAAAACATTCATAACATGCAAATATAGAATCAGATTACAGTTTCCACTCAGAAGTAATATAAAGTTTTCACAAATATTGTTTGTAAACAGCAATACAACTACTTTTATATACATGCTCATTCATAAGAGCTTGAAATATTTTCTATATAGATATAAACATGTCAGAAATATAAGTAAACCATGGCTTTAATAATGAAGCTACTGGCTGGCACCATTTATATATATATATAAAAAGCTTTATTGGCTTAAGTATCTGCTTGAATAGGTAAAGAAAATCTGTCTGTCTGTCTCAATCTCTCTCTATATACACACACACACACACACACATAAATGAATATAAAACTTATTACATATATTAAATAAAATCCTAAGAACTAGCCTTTGTTTAAGGGTATGGTAAAAGAAATAGTGTACGCTAGTTCTCGTAAACACAATGAAACTTCATGATGTGTTTTTGAGATAAATAGAAGATAAAATTTACATTTTTATGAAATTAAAACTTTGCACAAAAGTTTTACATAAATGTAGGAAGACATAAAAAAATCAGTAATTAAAATTTACAAAATTATCATAAAAATAAAATATTTACAGAAGTTACATAATCTAAAGTTGCAAACTACTACATCCAGTGGTTTTTTTTTTTTGCAATGTAGTAAAACAAACCATATAACAGGAGTGTTGTTTGATGCACCTGGTAGTTTGAGAGTTAAGTTATAATTAAAGGATGAGAGATTATTGCCTCAACAGGTTTTCCTTCAATTATTTGGATTATGTTTTTTTTAATAGTTCAGACAAATCACGTTAATCACATTACTTGTGTCCACATTTTCCACCTTTGCTCCAGCAATATAACATCATACACCACTTACTTTTTCAAACTTTCTTCATTACTGACAATAATTCCATTACCAGGTGTCGTACTTGTTGCCCCAATGGTTGGCGGAGATGTAGTTTCACCAAATACGTCAACTAAGAGACTCATACCCGAGGCGTCTGACGAGACAGGTGGCACTGAATTAGTAGTGGGCTGTTGTGAAGATGTGGATATCTCAAGCAAGTCTGCAGAAACTGCTGACAAAGGGGGATTCTGTTCAAGAAGTAGAAATAATCTTAACCAAGGGTTAAAACCAGCTACAGCCATTCATCAACAATACTAAATGTTTACAAATATATCAGAACCTTGTGTAGAGAGTGGATGCTTTTTTTGGTCACTCAGTAGCAGCATTTTACATACATCAGTACGGGTGGGATTAAAACACCACTCGCCAATCATGCACTAGCATTGAATACATAATGTAGAAACAATTATAAGACACATGAGCAACAAGCTTCATCAGGAAAATAAAAACTATTAATCACCATACATGAAAAACTCCACATTAATCAGCCATACACACACAACATATTAGTCATATATTTAATCATAATCAAAAGAAACAAGTAAATATGAAGACAACTATGTACCACACAACAAAATTTACACTCAAACTCATTAATTGTGTACTATCAATAAAAATAATACATAAACAAAACTTACAAGTCTTATACCTAAAGTTCACATATTAACATATATCATAACAAGTCATAAACATAATTAACACAAAATGTTTACCCAAAGCATGTTATCTGTATTTGCAAATATCAGCAAGTGTTTAAGAAATAATAGACTTGGTAATTTAATGGGTGATAACTTTTTCTTCTTTCTTTCTACTGTCTAAAAAGCAGGTATTTCTAATGTAGACAAAAAATTTTGAGTTTCCAACTTGTACAGAATCTTGTGGATACATGTAATAAACAGACAGGTTGGAAATCCCCAAGTTCAAGTATAAGCATCCCTAGTATTAAATTAGTGACCAGAGAGAGGGCAGTCAGGCAGAAGCACTTACCATTATAAAAGATTCGTTGGGCTCTTTGAACCAAAAAACAGGATTGATTGTTACTTTTATAGCTCACACACAGCTGAAAGTATGATGCATACTCAGTAGCATAATATCTTGAACCTTGAACTGTTCGACCACAGCCCGAGTGCTAAAAGCTTGGCCATGCTCAGGCCACCAGGTGAAGGTTAGGGATTGTAGGTTGTGCAGCAGCATTTCACAGTTTTCTTTTTATTAGATTCTAAACTGAAAAATGGGCTATAAGTTTGGGGTTGCTTTGCTGCTTGAATGATTCACAGAACTTTGTAAAGCTCTATTTACATGAATACTGCTTTATTAGCCATTTATTTATCATTATGTTCACAGATTTGGAAGGATATTTTGCATATGCAAAAATTGCAAAGACCAATTTATATATACATATACACACAATCTGTCTTATAAATATTGTGCGGCTTTTTTTAGATTAAAAGTGAATAGTATTGTTGTTAGTTTAGGATGATCAGTATCAGGTTTACTTATGTAAGCTTATAAATGAATTGTTAAGATGATATAAGAGCAGAGGACTGGTACATTGGATTATATGAAACATCAAGTGCATGCAAAAAACTGATATACTGTTTAAGTTTCTATTAACCATGAAACACTAAAGGCAGAAAATTCTTATCATCAAGAAACAAAAAATATTTTGAATTACTTATCTTGAAGTTGACACAAGAAATATAACTACAATGCTTTATTAGGTTTGGTGAATAACATAGGAATAAAACTACAAAAATATTGCATGTTTTGTTTGGCCACTACAAACAAAGTAAATTTAAAAAAATTAGAAAGAGTGAAACTAAGTGTTCCTATAAAACAAAAATCTTTTAAGGAATAAAATTACGTTACTGGCGTTACTATTATCTTTGATATTTGAAAATTTTTCTCAGTTTATTGGTGGTTCAACTACATTCACAAGAATCATGTATGCTATTAATACTTCAGCAAGTACAGTAAGAAAAGTACGAGCATCAAAATACAATTGAGTTGTGTACTTTGGAGGGCTCAGTTAAACCTCAAATATCTAACAACCAGGTTTTGTAACGCTTGAAGCAATGTAAAAACCTGTTCTGCACAGCACAATGTAAACTTTCATCACAAACCATTACACAGAAAAAAAACCTCACAAAATCTGTTTAAAATTATTTTGCAAATGTTAGAAACTGTTACCTACAAGTTTAGTAGTTTGAGCTAAATACCATAATTTGTGAAATGCTATAAAGTTTAATACATAATACTGATAAATTTCTCAGAGCTAAGCAAGTTAATTTCAAGTTAAATTAGCTTGCAATGCAGTTATTAGACAATTTTGAATACACTACTTGGCAGTTTACAAGAAAACCACAGCCAACACAGTTACAGTTCAATGGTATATATATCAGAACTAAGTTTTGACCTTGTTTGGTGCTTCTACCAAAACTTGACCACTTTTGAGAAGGATATTGAAAACTCCATCCTCATGGCCCCCTTGTATCCCTCTCACTAAAATCATAATGGGCAGACAGTAATTGAACTATTTTATCTGGATAAATGCAATTTGGCTTTTATGACTTCTCCTATTTTGAGAAATCAAGCATGACATGGCACACACTACTTTTATATAGGTTAGATTCTATTGATTTATTTGTTTGTGAACAAAATTATCAAAGATAGATGAGTCCTGTAGTATTTCACATTGTTAATGAGACAATATCTGCTTTAATATCAACTCTACTTTCAGTTATACAATTAGTATTCATTTTGTTCAAATTCTTTAATATTTAATTCTCTATCCCCTAATATATATAGAAATATTTAGATGATTTCCTTCATTTTCATATCATCTACACTTTGATCTTAAAATTGCTCCACCAACTTTTTCTCTTCTTTTAACCCTATGTGCATGAAACAGTTTACTGTACAGACACAGTATTGGAGAATTAATGCTTATTATAATTCTGAATATACAATATGTATCTTCAATAAATTTGAAAAGCTTTTAATAAATGTGAAAAGTCTACTATACACAAAAAATCAGGTTTTGAATAGTATCTCTACTAAGTATTTGTCTGTGAATTTACTGAGTCCATCTGACTAGTCTGAATTGAATACAAAGTAATTCTTATGTGAAGAATAAAAATCCTTTTCTGTTTCCCATCTTATAGTTTTTATATTTAATTTTCATAATCTTGAGCCATTTAAATACATATCTAGTTTTTTGTTAAAACTTTAAATTTTATCTGCCATTTTGTTGAATTAAACACTAACTGTAATTAAATCCTTTGGAAATTAAAACTTAGATAATGTAAGGCTTTGAATTATAAAGTTGTTTAATCAAATTTTGAATGTAACTGTAAAATGTCGTGATACACACTGATCCTCCTGTAAGCTAGGGTTAAACACATTACCTCTTCCCTCATTAGAACATTCTAATATAATTAATTTGTTAAATTAATGCTTACATCTGACAATAAGAGATACTAAACTGTTTTCCAAATTTTTTTCCCTTGGAATCTTTTTTTTTTTTTTACTTATGATTGACAGAACAAAATGAGTAGTGAAATATTAATCCTGTTTTGCTAAGGACGTCATCAGCGTGCTCTGATTTTCACCAGCACAACCATATGTGACTTATGCTTCATTCAGTTGTACCACAACTATTGTTATGTTGGAAAACTAATATTAATACTATTGATAAAATAAATTATCTTTAAATCCTTCAATTCCTTTTATTCCATTAATCAGCTTGTTTCATACATCATGTTGCAAGTGAAATATTGAATGGAGAAGTTATTGTTGCTTTGACTTTTGTATTGTCATCAGACTCATCATCTGTAATCCATATTTCAATCCCTTCATCAGTATGGAAACATTTGATTGTTGTCAACCATCATTCATATTTTGTAGTTTACGATCACTCCATCAGTATGAAAGTACTTCATGGGTTTCAGTCATAGTTTACATTTTGTAGTTTATAATCACTCCATAAGTATGAAAGTACATCATGGGTTTCAGTCATAGTTTACATTTTGTAGTTAACCCACATTCCATTAGCATCAAAATACAACATAGCTGGTTGATCTGTGTCTGAACAATTATATAGGTGAGCAATAGAAGGAAGGAAGATAGGAAAGAAAGTATGGTTGCCTTCCTGAGCAGCAGTCTTAGAAAGGAAAGATTGGTCTGGGGAGAGGAATATACGAGTGCAGAGGAAGAGGGTGTGAGAAGTATCCATAGTATAGACCTCTGAATAACAGTAATCACAGGCGAGAAGGAGGAGGAAATAAGTCAGGACAGAAGAGCAGTACAAAAACCAAGAGGTCAACGGCTCGAATAGTGCATGATCTCAGTTAGGCATGGGAGTTGGGCGAGGAGGACAGAGGAGAATGAAGGAGTAGAACAAAATGAAGAGGAGGGGAAAAACACATTGTAATATTTGGAAAGGCAAAATGCCATGAGTAGGACCTTTTAACAACTAGTAAAGGACAAACAATGGACGAATTACCAGATAAAAAAGGCAGAAAGGTGGTTTATAGTATGATGGGCAGGATGAAAGGAGTGGTAGAAGGATTAATGACAAAAGACCTGTCACAGTAGTTGATAGATAAAGACAGTGGAAGGGTAACAAAAATGTGATAAGAAGAATTTCACATAATCAGAAAGTTCGGCCTGATGGGAAATGGATCATGCAAATCCCATGCATGAGTATGAAGGGAAGATATCTCTCGATGGAGAAGGGATGCATGAGGGTGAGGCAAGAAAGGGGGATACTGGAGAGAAGAAGGGGGTCCTAATGTCAAGCAGACCAAGGCTAAGCTGGTCAAAGGGACATCAACAATAAAACCTGACAAGGAGAATAGTGTTTAAAGTCAAGGACTCAAGGGAGGAGATGAATAGGAAAATAGGCATGTAGAAAGACGTGATACTAGGTTTGGCTGAGAAAATTGACAGCCAGAGTCGAAGGATGAGGAATAAGGGACCAGAAGAAAGGGAGCTCGGAGTTTAGAAGGGTGGCAAATGCATCTACAAGAGCAAGTTCAACCAAAAGCAAACCCCACAAAAGGCCCCCTGGGAAGTGTAGAGGCCAGCCACCAAGGTTTAAGTTCTTGGCAAATGACAGGCAAAAAGACAAACTGTATGTGGATAGACTCGGAAGTGTATGTTGAACACTTGAAAACAAAGAGTCATGGAACAAGTGCCACTTGAAAGTTTGGTGCAAGAAACGACTGTGGAATTGACTAAGTGGAACATGACCAACTGATCCACCAGTAGGGGCAGGAATGAGAACATTCTCGACGAATCGCGAGATGTTGATGTGGAGTGAATGCTTGTCCAGCATCCAAATGTCAGAAGTCCTATCTTTGTCCAGAGATGTGCCTCAAGCAGAGAGGGAAACACTGGTAAAGGGAGAAGCCCGTTAGAGATGTGGTAATGGAAAGTCGAAAGTATGGGCATAGTGCAGTCACCATAACAATTCCTCAAGGAGAGGTTCTCAAACAAGGGCAATGGATCCCAAGAAAGAAATGCCACAAAGGAATGAAGGGTTCGAGGGAAGCCACAGTCTCCAAAAGCAAAAGAACCTCTTATGCAGAAAGAGAATGAGAAGCATAAACCTGCAATGCAATAGCTCACAGGTGAAAAGTAGAAGGCTGAATTTGGTTGAGGAAAGAGACGAAGAAAACTTCCCAAAAGTACCAAACACTGAGTGGGCATGAGAAAGGACTTACATCCCAGAATATGTCCCTTCCTCTCTAACCGAGTAGCCACCTGTGAAAGAAAGGAGAGTAGTAAATAAACTAAGAATAGGCTGTGAATATAGCGAGCAAAAGTCCTCACAATACCAATGAATACAAAATGGGTCAACAGTCACTTGAAGGGAAGAGCACTGAATGAGAAGGCATGTAAAAGATGGGTGAAATATAGAAAACAAATGGAGAACAGATTGAGAGTGATGTGTAGGAAGCTGCAGACCAGGTGACAAAGACCATAGAGCAAGTCAGAGAGAGAGGAAAAAAGAAATAGAAAATAAAGCAAAGAGAAGAGAAGCAAGGAAGAGGCCTAGGTGGATAAATGAAAAACGACCACAAGCAGAAAGGGAGACCAACATCAGGAGAAGAGATGGGTAAGTACAAGATCATATTTGTCTAACAGTCACTGTGAGGAAGAACAATGAACTAGACTTCTGGTAGATGGAGAACAAGTGAAAGGGTTTTTTGGGTTTTTAGAATTTCGCGCAAAGCTACACGAGGGCTATCTATGCTAGCCGTTCCTAATTTAGCAGTGTAAAAATAGAGGGAAGGCAGATAGTCATCACCACTTACCGCCAACTCTTGGGCTACTCTTTTACCAATGAAGAATGGGATTGACTGTCACATTATTACATCCCCACAGTTGAAAGGGCGAGCATGTTTCGAACTCGCGACCCACAGATTACAAGTCAAGTATTCTAATCACTTGGCCATGCCGGGCCCGACAAGTGAAAGAGGCTTGGAAAGTGGAATGGGGAGGTTAGGAGTAGACTGATCTAAACTAGGAACAAGAGTAAAGGGCGAGATCGTGAAATAGAAAAAAAAACTGGGAATATAACGAGGATAAAAGCTGTGTAACCTCAGATCACCAGGGAGAAAGGAATACTACTGAAAAACATCTGGGCAAAAAAAAAGGGGGGGGGAGGGGAGCCATATAAACATCAAGTACACAAAAAGAAGGAAGAAGTGCAGTAAAGAGGAACATTACCCAACCTAACGAGTCCCAACAGCAAGAGCAAAGAGGGATAGAGCAGAAGAAATCGAACAGAACCAGCTGGCACAGAGAAAGGAACAAATGTCTACAACAACCCAGCTGATGCATGAAGAAGTGTCCCAGATAAAAGGCAGTGTTAGAAGACGAAATTCACGAAGGTAGAGATAAGAAGATGAAAATTCAGAAATGGAGAACCAGAAAATGAAGTAGAAGGTAAGAGACCTAAACAACAAGGGCAGGGGATCGAGAAAAGGAAGGAAAAAATCTACAAGTCAGGGTAAAGGAATCGCGAGTGCACGGAGGACGAGCATTCAGGTGTGAAAGAAGAGCTATCAAAGAAAAGAAACAGTATAAATCCTAATAACAAGAAAGGAAAAGAGAAGGTAAACTCCAAGTATTGTGGATCAGGGAGTCAAAAACGATAAATGAACATATCTGAAAATGAAATTATGAAAGACATTGTAAGATTAAGGTCGTTTCTCAAATGGTAAGGTACTTCCTAAGGCATATCAGAATAAAGTTGAAGCCCAATAGATTATTACCGACTAAAGAGAAAAAACATTCGGTCTATACAACGGGAGTCGACGACCCAGTAAGCTTGTAGTAATCCACAAAACATTCAACAATGGAAGTAATGACCTCAACAATTAACGAGCCTCCAAAAGCCTGGGTGTGGACGTCGCTTACAAAGGACGAAGTCACTCTTATTTGAGAATTCATGATACAAATTAAAGCTTTCGAAACAGAAGCCAAAGAAAATGAAAATCAAGTTTTGTTAACGATGCAAATCTCAATAAATTGAACTCATACGAGAAATTTAAACAGTTTATTTAATACAATACTGAGAAGAAGAATGGAGTTACTACAAGTGCCTAGGGGGAAGTATTGCGCATAGAGATGAGATTGTGTCGCCCTCAAACCGGTGGAGAGCAAGATGACGTAAAATTTGGTGGGAGTTGCCTGCAAATTTCTCAGGCAGACGTGCAAGGAAGATATGTAAACTGTGTGAGAGGCGAGTTATCATCTCGGAACTTGTTAATCCTTTTGCACAAGTTAAGGTTACATACCGCAACCATTGTTATTGAGCCTCAAGTAAGCATGTATATCTTTCTGCATGGACTTCTTTGAAAGTAGCCAATACAGAAAACCTGTACACCTAACTTGATTTAATACTGCGTGAAGACCATTGGTTAAAATACATAACCTAGAGTAGTGAGATGCCAGAATTTCTTTGTTTCACTGGATATTTAAGTCAGACATTTCCATAGATCCGTTTCTTAATTTATCTCTTATTGACCTTAGCAGCTAGATGACACGGAAGAAACAGCCAGTTCAAGTGTCACCATAACAATGTGTTTCATAAAGTACTTTTATATTTCAAACTATTCTTTCTTTTTATTGTCTGTTCTAATTTAGGCTTTAAGCTGTGTTTTACAAGAACGTTTGGATTTTTTTTTTACTGTGTATATTGCATCTGTATACCACATAATTTTAACTTTCAGTGAACGAATAGGCCCAAAATTATTCCAATAAAAAGCTGACCATCATACTTATCTACTGGCACAAGACATCCAGGTTTGTAATTAGTTTTTATTTTATTTTAACCAAACCATATTCTTCCATTGATCCTTGTTTCACATTTAACATTATTGGTACCAATTTATTCCAGATTTGGCAATTTCTTTCGCATTATTAGTTTTCTGAATGGCAGACCTATAGTGTTAACCCATCCTATATTGTTACACAATGGGCTATGTTTTGCCTACTGCAAATAACGAAACCCAATGTTTAGCAGTATAAGCCCTTAAACTTACTGCTGAGCCACTGGAGAACTTCATGAAATACAGAATGAAGATTACCATAATAAAAATTGCAGAATTTTGAAATTAAAAAAATCAAACATTTGTACCAAATAAACTTTTATTATCTTGTCAGTTTGGTTTTTGTATACTTTCTTGTATGGTTTCTACTTTTCTGTTTCATCAATAAATTGAATTTTAGTTATAAAGCTTATACGAATATTGTACAGCTAATAGTGATGGTGAACACAAAAGGCTCAAGTGAAATTTGGGTGATAATGTGATGGTTACAAACACATCTTCATTGCTATAAAATAACTGGCACTTATCTTTTCTGGATCAACACTGTTTTTCTGTGTTATACCTATAATGGTACTTGTTTTATTTTTTACTGAGATTAATCAGTGAAAACCATTTAAATAAAACTGGTTTTAATGCAGGTGACCTAACTAAATGTGTCATTATACTTACTGTGCTTTAACACCATATACTTACTTCCATTATGCTAAACATGAATTTGAAACTTTTATATCAAGATACAATGGATTTTGAAAAAAATAAATCAAGTCTACAAGCTTACTTCTTTCAATATTTATTGCTTCACCAAAACGTACTTTACTTCCACAAAGATAAACTCTACAACAGCCAGACCTAAACCGATGTGGATGTGACTTCTTACATCAATACTGGTGAAGATCACAAGTGACAATAAGTGTAAAAACACTGACAGAAGTAGGGATGGGACAAATAGTAGCTGTGGCCATACACACTGAAAATGTGCTGCAGGTGTATGCCACCACATAATTTTGGTATTGTATTAAAATCGTTACTTCATCGTCTTTTTAAAATTTAATAAAGTTATACAATTCCATACAAATCAGTGGTTACTGCATGCCCTTTAAGGAAATGCAGCAGTAATAGTATACATGTTTTAGTCTTCTCCACTCCCCAAGCTGCTGCTGAGACTGTTGTTTGAATTGTACTTGCAAATGTTGTTTCACTACCATAACCACCAGCATCACACAGGGCAACACAATGGGTAGGCATGATTATTTAAACTACATAATGACTATCTGTATTATAACCATCAGGACTCCCACTTTTTAATACCCAAGAAAATGCTACTATGCTTATAAGCTGGTAGAAAACACCTGTAGACTTACATGATGCAAAGCTATTACATGTGATGCACATACTGGTAGGTTCGTTTATTTGTTGTTAAGCACAAAGCTGCATAATGGGCTATCCATGCTCTGCCCACTGCAGATACCGAAACTCGAATTTTAGTTTTTATAAAACTATCCGACTTCCCACTGGGGGACAATGCAAATAATATCATTTCTGTAGAATATTGTGAGATAATTGCTGATGGAAATGCTATCTGATTATCCAATTCACTATAAAATTAACATAGAATCGGATCAGATTTCACCGGCTACGGCAAAATCTGACGAAATGGATACTTGTCCCATCCCTAGACAGATATAATATGTAAACATCAACAAGTACTGCAGTTATCAGAAAAGTTAAATCCTGGAGAAAAATTAACACCAACTAATCAAATGTTTACTCTCATATCAATGTGATTTTAAACAACTCTATTTTCATCTGTTTACCACAATTACAAACCTTTCAAAACTAAAAGAGGAGTGAGTAAGAGTAAACAGTTTGGAAAGAACATAAAACAACTTTTATACTATAATACACAATGTGATATAGAATTACATACACTAATTATTTTTGCGTCATTTTCAACAGAAATCTTAACTTTTCCTTTCTTCCCGATACAAATTATAACATTTTTCATGTCAAACTCATTGATCCAAGAATAAATGGCTGACAGAAATTTATTAAATTTTATAACTGATAAAAATGTGGCAACCTCATAAGATGATCTAATTACACCAATAAGGAAATATTTACAGTCAATCTATTTTATTAACAATAATTACTTCTAGGTAGCATAAGTTCTTAATTATTTAAAGCAAGTCATAAAGGTTTTTAACTAAGTGTTTGTGTAATTGCAGATTTTACCAGTAATGTGTAGTTTTAAAAAGTTATCATACCTACATTGCAGGTATAGCTGTACCTATTGTTATAATTTATAACAGTAAAGTCTAGTTTAATAAGGATATTCACCTGAAAATGTGCTTGCACCATTAAAATACTTTTGGTGTGCAGCAGTAAATCTATCATTAAGTTCTGATGAAGAAAAGCTACCTACATATTACAGTAGGAAACTTTAGTTTAATAAACATCAATATTAACTTGAGGTAAGTTCCATAGTTTTCAATTATACACCTTATTCCACTAGACTTTCACAACACACTGGAAAATGACTTTAAATTCATGGTCAGAACATGTGTGGTTCTTCTAAACATATATTTCTATGTTTTGTTTTTAAAGAAGCATATATTTAATATACTCGAAATGGAAATAAAGGAAAATCTCAATTATCAATATAATCAAATCTTAGAGAATGAGCACAAAAATAAAATCTTTTGTGGTAACATTCTTAATGGCAAGTTGTGACAATTTTAACCAAGTTTAATATAAAGATGGAAAATTAAATGTACTTTCTCTGAGAGAAGCACAATAATACCAATATTTGATGACTTAGTGAACAGTAATACGTATTTCAAACTCCTAACTGTTTGAAAATTGGAAATTTTATTAGATATTTTTTAAATTAAAGGACACAACATAAAATGTGGCCTTTTACTTCTACAACATTTGTTACACTGTTCAAAAACAAATATAACAATTCATGGGGAGAAATTCGTTACTCATACATTAATTACTAAATATATACAAAATTTTCATTAAATTGTTCAACTTATACCAGGGCTAGTTTGAATTATTAAAAAATCAATCAGTCTAAGTTTTTAACATCACAAAAACAATTTTTATACTGACAAAGTAACTTCCATCAAATACGAAAGTACAGATAACATTACACAGTACTATGATATCTAATATGTAATCAATGATTTTTAATCTTAAAACACCTGGTCAATTCCTAACAAGAAAAGCAACCATTTTCATGTTCTACATATGATTAGACATATTAATGTAATTTTTAATGTTTAACAACAAAACAAAAGCTCATTAACTCAAAGTATATTATCTACTTTTAATGTTATAATGTCAACAGAAATTGCACATGGAATGTTTACTATTAATATACAAATACATACATTAACAAGCTAATAAACCTTGGTTATAATACATTACATAAAAGGAAAAAAACATAGTGATTATTTTAGGTACGATGACAGTCCAGAATAATTATTGACAAGAAAAAAATGCACCACAAAAATGAATGTGGTACACGACTATTATGTCAACATCTGACCTTTACCTTCTATAATGAGTGTTCATTTGTGTGTATTTAATAACAGATATTTAAAACAAAACCTAATAGTCACATACAAACTCTCCTAAACAGTTTGCCAACAAAACCAAAAGCTTTGATAATAATTAGAAGTTCGTTTAAGCCAAGAATAAACAAGTAAAACACAAAAGAAGAAAGTTCACAATCTGTGCTGACTGGAGATACAACAACTGAAAATTAATTTCTAAATGAATTTTTTTTCTTTTGCCTTTAGTTACAAGTTTGACACTGACAAGATACATAAAGACAGGAGAAAGTAAACACACATGTTACAGACCAAGAACTCAAATCTTTGAAAGCTTTTTTCTAAATTATGTCCACAGTTTTCTTATAACACTTAAGAGAATAATATAATCACTAATGGATTTTTAAAACGTTTCTAATATCCTAGACAAAACATGCTAATGACATCCATTTTGTGGTCCATTTTCTCCACGGGTATCTAGAAGGGCAGACAAAAATTGGTGGAAAACTGTGAAAAACATCTACACAACATGAAATGGTAATTCCATGCAGTACCAGCTGGCAAGAAATGAAGCTCTTCCCAGCTCTGACTGCTGATTCCTGTCTTCTCTACAGGCAAGTCATGCTGGTGATGAACAAAAAGATGCTGACTATCTAATAGGGAGGTCAGAACTGGTCATATAACAGTTCACACAGTTCCTTGGATACTGAATCTTTACTAGATCTCATAGTAAGTCGGTACATCTGGAAAGGAGAGGATATTGATGGTAGCTAAATTAGATGGCACTTGTGCACTGATAAAATGCTGAAAATGCATACACACTGTTGTTGACACACTATACAATAAGATTGGACCCAAGAAAACCTCTACATGTGTTAGTGGTGTACATGCCACCACTTACAAGCAAAATGACGTTTCCTTGTAATGTGAAATAGTATGAACTACATAAAAGCACGTTATTATACTTTGTAAGCCAACATTATGTATCTATATAGTTTCTTCTCTGCCATCATTCCATGCTATATTTCTAGTAATTGTGATACTGATAACTAAAAATCATTACACTTTAATATAAAAACACTGTTTTATATATATTTAACACTGAATTTCAAGTGAAAAAGACATTCCAGGACTTAAATTCACGAACTTTCTAACACAGCCAGTTATCCTACCACTACAAGTCATCCCCATCTCAATGTTCACTCATAAAGTTTATACTATGAGTTTAGTTCACCTTACTATGTTATAATAAGTATAAAGTATTTCCACAAGCTTAAATATATTTTAACTTCCATTAGGAAACAATCAAAGGGTATTAATTAATATTAGATTATATTTTAAGTGAAAAAAAGATTTTGGGACCAGGAAAATTGAACTTAGGATCTCTGGCTAAAATTATTACTATTATTTTTTCATCCATTTGATACAGCTCTTAATTTTGCAACAGAGGCTTTTAAATTGCATTCAAAGCAAAACTTTAAGTAAATCACAAATAGTGCCTACAAACTTCTTGAATAACATCAAGAAGCTGAAAGATCTGTAAAATGTTTTATAATTTTACCTGAGCATGTGAGTTCGGTTCTAATCTCAGCAAACAGCCTACTTGTAAAGAACGAGTGTGGATGATTCCTGCACACACACTGTTTTCAGGATTAGGATCAATTCCAGGCAGATATTGCATTCCAAAACCTATTAACTGAAGGAAAATATATACATATATGAATAACTACATTAGTATTTGTCTATAAAAAGAAAGCAGTAAAAAATAAATATTACTTCTATTCATAAACTACCCAAGTGCTCTAAACCTGGCAACTATCTCATTCCTACTATCCAAAAATCTTCCTTTAAAAGAAACACCATAGTTAACATTTGGACAAAATCTGCAACAATTCAATAGGATAAATTTAAAATATGCAAATAGACTGGGTAAGGCAAACAGTATGCAAAGTCAACCAATGGTATTCATAATTCATACTGTGATTTTGGTAAAAATTAAAATACTTGTACTGCCTTTTTTTTTTTCAGTAAGTGGGAGAGGAAAACTATCCAAAAGTTTTCTTCAATTGTCCTTTACCTTTATATATGCAAACATTTTCTCAAAATAACAATGATAATGTTATCTTAATATGAGCCCTGGAATAACCGTAGATGATCTGATGCTTTTAGTAGTTACACAGGTGGAATTGCTAAGGAGATAATTTGTCTATTATTGTTATTATATATATACAAACACACACACACATTTTGGGTTACAGGCAAAATGTTAGAAGTCAAAAATTTGTAAAACATTATTCCACACTCACTTAGTAGTACATTTTTGTCCAAATATAAATTTTACTGTTTATTATCATTAGTAGTAGCATTAAAATAATTTTATAAGGACAACTACCTACCTTAGTTTTGGTGACTTCTGGATCCATAGGATAATTAGCTTTGAAGATTTTCTGTGCTTCTTGAGCTGGACTGAAAAATAAACCAACATTTTTAGTTTTTAATGAGTTTGCTACATCATTTTACAAAAGCTACTACAGTGAAACTACATCATTCACAAGAGATGTTGTTTAGTATCACAAAAACTTACGTTTTCAATTACTTCAGTGATCTCTTAGTAACAAATAAACAGGATTACAACACTGCTACCACCATATATATTAGTATTATATGCCATGTGAGATGTAGTAAAAGTTAAATATTAATATGAACTACAACTTCTCCTTTGTCCAGTTTGTACTGTTTGGTGTGCCTTATAATGGACCGCCCTTTTCAGGGTCCTTGCCTTCATCTGTCCCTACCCTGGGACTCATCTTTTTCCAAGGATCTCCTCTCCATTTTCCCTTACTGGATGGGTCACTCCTCTGGTTGGTATGTTTTGGGATGCTTTTAGACTAATTCACGTTTCTTCATATTCGACTCATCACCCTTCTCGTTCTATTGCATCTCTTCTTTGCTACCCCTAGGACGAGATACTCCAGGGAGGCATGTGGATAGCTCTCTACACATCCATCTCCTTCTCTTTACTTTCTGTCTGTTTTATCTCCTAGTGGTTTTCAGCTTCCACCAGTCACCATTCTTCAATCACCTTACCATCTTTGAGAATAATACATACTATTTTTCTTTCAGAGCTCTTTTTTTTCATTCATAGGATCCCACCAGTTGGCTTGTGTTGTCTCTCAGATTATACTTACCTAAAATCCACATCAATCCATGACAACAGAAGGCGCGCATATCATCTGCTCTGGCTCTACCAATGCCCACTGTGAGATAGGGTGTTTTGCAAGACCATTTGGGATATCCTCTTGGTATGCATATTTATTCAATTTTCCAATCTAGACCATACTTATTCCATGGGCTATCATGGGAAAAGCCGGCATCAAAGAAGTATTCACCCACTTCTTTGGCTTACACTTGCTGGGTTTAAAAAATAGAGTTTTGCAGTCATCCATTGCACTGTGTCCAGTAAAAGAACTTTCCAGCAAGAGATCCAGACAAATGTGTGTTCCCCTATGCGAATCTCCCCCTCGTCGAGTTGAACATGGGAGAACCTTACCATTTACCAATTCCTAGCTGCTTGGGTGGTGTACCATGGAGAATCCTCACTGGTTGAGCTTAGCACAATATGATGAAAAGTGAGGTGCTGGTGACACTATCATTGTGGTGCAGGTCACCTCTCTAAACTATTACTCATACCACTTTTGCCCTCCACATGCAGCCAAAATCTGTCCAGTAGAGTTGAGGTAAGTAAACACTATACATAACCATACTGCATAACTACAGTGTCCTCCTCCTGCAGCTGGAATCTGTTCAGTAGTTTTGAGGTGAGCACACACTATACAACAAAACTGCATATATAAAGTGCCCTTCTCCTGCACCTGGAATTTGTTCAGTATAGTTGAGTTGACTTTAATTCATCCCAACCACACTATACATATTTGCTCAGTGAATCTTTGTGTGTAAGTGCTTAAATGTTCATATTCTTATTTTGTCTATCTCTGCATCACATGGGACTCATTTTCCTCTTCTCTCTTACATTCTGAGCAAAGACTATACCCTGATCGAGACGAGATGCAGTCACCCACGGGTGTGCCCCTACAGAGCCCGTGTGATCAGGTTCATGGGCTTCCATCTGAGCACTTTCTGAAAGAGCTCGTCTAGGTCAAATTTGCACCATCCCCTCCACAATTCAACGTGAGATTCTAGCTAAACTATGTAGGTGAGTTATTGTCTCAGAAGTTAACATTTTTCAAATGTGAAAACGTATTTCTGATAGATACTCACCACTACACACATTCCCACCCATCCTCCCTACTTACCGTACATATTTTGTCTTGCCTCTCGAAGAATGAAGTTATCTGGAGTGAAAGTGCATAGGGGAGTTGTTGGACATGGAGACTTTATCACCCTGCTGTAGGTGGAGGGCTTTTGTCATATGATGACAAAATTAGGTAAGAGTTGCCTCAAGGCTAGTGACCTGCGAATCTCTTAGGCAGATGAGCGAGAGAGATAGCTAAACTGTGTGAGAGGTTAGTATCTATCGAAAATACATTTTCAGATTAAGAAAATGTTAACTTTACGACCTTAGAGCACATGGTCAACAGAGCGGTGAGTACCTTCATGGAAATTTATTACGTGAATATACCTGAATATAGATACATTCTATACTAGTTATATAAAGGTGAAATTCATGATTTCTTCAGCCATTCCAATGCAACAAATGATCCTATTACAGATCAGGTTCACTCTATTATGACTACTGTATTTCCAAATGGAGCTGCTTTGTTTCAGGAAGACGATGTATCAGTTCATACTGCTGAAAATTTTTAAAGACTGGTTCATGTGGTTAGGGCACTCGACTTGCAACCTGCAGGTCGCGGGTTCAAATCCCCGTCCCATCAAACATGCTCGCCCTTTCAGCCGTGGGGGCGTTATAATATTTCAGTCAATCCCACTATTCATTGGTGAAAGAGTTGGCGGTGGGTGGTGATGGCTGGCTGCCTTCCCTCTAGTCTTTCACTGCTAAATTAGAGACGGCTAATGCAGATAGCCCTGGTGTAGCTTTGCGAGAAATTCAAAGCAAACAAAACCAGAGAACATGAAGAGTTTGGACACCTATCTTGGCTTACACAGTCATCAGATTTAAATGTTATGGATCCTTTTCGGGCTTTCCCATAGAAGTAGAAAACGAGT
>NW_013665707.1:719862-722422 GCF_000517525.1 Limulus polyphemus | reverse complement strand
ATGTTTGGTTGGATGCGGATTCGAACCCGCGACCCTCAGATTGTGAGTCGAGCGCCTTATCCACCTGGCCATGTCGGGCTCAATGTTTTCTTTACAACAATGTGTTGGTAAGATGGACTTTTACATATTAAAAGTCGAGTTGTAACAAGTGTCATAAGATTCTTTTCTAACAGACACAAGTACATCAGAAATCTGAAATTATTAAGAGGGTGTGGTAATGAAAACATATTTATTAATTTGTCTAGTTACATTCTGAATTATATACAAAAATCCCTTCAAAGTAATTTACATTTGCAATGACATATAATAAAATGATGGGAGATATCTGATTACCTTAACATTTTTAAAACAAAGAAAAAACCCTTTAAGGATTGAACATATTCAACTGTTAATGTCAGTCACCAGAACATGCACCACAAACCAAAACAACCATATGAAGACATCATGATACAAGAAACATACAACTATCTTCTTCTGAACATCATCAACAAGTTTCTCTAATGTGTTAGAAAATATAAAGCACTTAAACACCTTTATAACATAAACAATCAATAATAAGATTTTTTATGCTTTATAAAACAGGTTATATTAAACAGACAAGTATGGATTATGATGTCTTATACATGTCCTGTCATTTAGAAGGGCTAGTCATGAGGACCAAAAGGCACCCTCAATGGTTAATCTCTCTATGCATCCTTGAGAGAAAAAATGACTGTGATGACTCTATACCTTTGTAAATCTTTGAAACATACATATGTACCTGACACTTTTATTTTATTACAGGAAAATGAAAAGGGTCCTGTTATAAATGAGATTCTTCTGATTCAAAAAGCTATCACCATGAAGCTGGGCATACTTCTGATATTGTTAACAAGATGATAAACATAGAATTGAAATTCACAAAGGCATACAAGCCAAATTTCACAAGCTCCCAGGGACATCTAGAAGTCAACAGCTGCTTTACAAGAAAGATGGCTAAAGAAACTGGATTCACAGTAATCCCAGTTGAACACATATCTGTTAAATCCCCTCAAGTAGCTCCAAAGGAATTTATACAATGACAGCAGCATAAAATTATGACTTGACTGAAAATGTATTTGCAAGGACAGCATGAAATCTGTAATTGTGTTCTTGTAAACTGCTATTAATCCTTTGTATGGGAAGATAACCAGTTAAGCTGAGGAATGAACTGTGAAAACTTGTATAAAGAGTTTACAGACATGCAGAGTTCAGATATATTTTACAATGAGAATATAGGTTTCATATTATTTTCAAAATTTAAAGACAGAACTTTGTCATTGAAACATTTAAAAGTATTATATTAATGCATTTATCTAAAATATACAATCAATAAAGAAATCACTAATTCTAGGGGAACAAAATCTTTTTCAAGTAAGTGTACTGAAATGCTTTAAGCAACTGTAAAATCATTAAATGTTAACGATTTCTTACAAGTTTTTACAGGCTAATGATCAATCAGGTTTGTTCTTTAAAAACAGTTTGCTAATTAAAAAGCTAGTTACATTTTAGTCAGGCTAGTCTATCTATAAATATATTATTGAAGCTGTAATTTCAGTGGAGGAGCAAAAACATGCTGAAAGTAAGGAATACCCCAGGTATGACTGGAGAACTCTATTTTTGTAAAATCATGGAGCATCTCATCTAACTTACCTCAAACACTGTTTTAGCTGCATAACCTTGAACGTCTTCACGGTTAATAACTATCTGTATTACTCTGTACCATACCTGTCAAAATAAAATATGTATGCTTTAAATCAGTACAATTACAAATGCAAGAATAGACACTGGTCATAAAAAAAAATTACAGTATTTTCATTACTATATACTCCGTGAAAGGACTTTAGAATGGTTCCAGAATTATAAGAACACATAGTGATTTAATTATCATAACAATTTCAATTTACAATATGCCAAATCATCATTTTTGCATCTCCAAATATAAAAAGAAGACACGTAGGTAATTTCAAGGGAGAGATCAGACAGAATTGTTCAAAGCTTGATATCATTGTCTTGTCTCTGTAATAACATGAGATAATATGAGTGGAAAGGGTTAAGCAAAGGTTCTCAAGTAGCTTAAGAGTTAATATTATCACACTAAAACCTATCCAGTGTAATAAGCTTACATTACTCCTACTTACTTCATCACTGACATAATCTCCAGCAATGCGAATCAGGTTCAAAATCACATCCACATACCAAGTGTAATCTGATGCATACTTTTCAGCCAAAATAGCCACCTTCATCACCTGACAGAAAGCAAGAAAAATGTATTAATTAAAATATTTGCAAAATGTTTTTAATTTTTTTTAAATTCCCAGATACTTATAATAATGAAAACACTGAAAAATCCTTAATCTTTAACAAAAAGAGAATATAAAAATCAAAGCTAAAGCAAATGTAGTTAAGATATGTAACATAAATTAAGATCTCTTTAAGAAACATTTATAAAAACAGGTATCACAAGGTTTAACTGAAATTATTTTTGCCAATCTTATTTGTATTTGGTGCATTTTTTAAAAACATATCCATCTCAAAGAAG
>NW_013665707.1:716405-718862 GCF_000517525.1 Limulus polyphemus | reverse complement strand
TTTTTGCCAATCTTATTTGTATTTGGTGCATTTTTTAAAAACATATCCATCTCAAAGAAGTAGTTTAAAACCTCTTTTAAAAAATCAACAACTTGTTCTTGTTTTTTCTTTCAAATTTCTTTTTCCTCAATCAACTTTATCTGTAGTGCATAAGTGATCCAGTTTTTTACCCCTCCTATATTTGCATGCAACTATTCTCTTTATATGACAGGTTTAAACTTATTGTAAACTACTGCCACTTCCATATTTTTATGTGTGCTGTAGTTCTCCTAACATCATTATGTTCATTTATGGAGCTTCCCTTACCATTTCCTCCCGTATTGAATAATCAGCTGTTTCCAAGTAATTAAGCATCTCTCCAACAATTTCTTCAGCATTAGTTTTATCACACATGGCATATAACAAATCGACAGCTCTCTGTCGGACACTCACATCTCTTTCAGTCTGAAAAACAGATATTCAGATGTTAAAACTCATTGTGAGATACTTCAGGGAGAAGATATAAATTAAGATACAGAGCAAACAATTAATTTGCAAGTGTTATTTTTCTACTGAAAAGAAACAAGTATAGATATCACTACGATACATTAATTTGCAATGCGATAAAAATTATAACACAGTGGAACACACATTATTGTAACATATATATTTGTCATACTTGAAAAAAAAATGCATATGTATTAGACATAACTCTGGCTCTTATAAAAAGTTCACTTTGTTTTCCATTTCATATTTAATTCAGGTGACCTATTTAAATCAACCAAACACATTTGTATATACAGTTTTACTAACACATTACTTTCACCTGTTTTTAGTTGTAAGTCCGATTGTTTTGTTATTGAAACAACTCATCAGTTGATTTGCTTACGAGTAAAAGCAGAAAATGCATTTTATTCTTTACTACTCTGAAGCACTGAATAGAAGTTATGAACTTTAGTTTGTACACTTTTAATACATTACATTTATTACCTATCAGTGTAATATACAATGCTTGGGAGTAGCTGTCACAAGAAGAAGTGGAAGGTGGCATTTATATTTTAATATATTAATAATAAAGCAAAGGGTGTACAAAAATAATGAAAGAAAATCTCAGTTCTTACTATCAGAAGGAAAACGTTATTAGCCAAAACAATAAAGGTATTACTGTAAAAGGATGTTTCTCATGAAACTCTTCAAAGAAGTGCATAAAAATAATAGTGTGACCATAATATCAATGATGGTAACTAACAGTGTCTATTCTTTGATAAGGGCAGCTAAAAGCTGCGAAATAACTCTGGTGGTGGATGCCTTGCAGAGTGACATACCTTCTGAGAACCTCGTAGATGTGCTCAATAGAGTTAGGTTTAAGGACTATGTAGGACAGTCCATCCTCTCAATTTCATGGATATATGAAGACAAACTTTTCCAATCAAGGATGGAGAAATCACCTACAGTTTCAGCATGTGAACATACATAATAATTGTACATGTCATCTCTCTGTATCTTAACCCACTCTTGGAACATCTCAAGACCAAGAGACCTGTACAACTATTAATATCAGCTACGTACACTCATCTATAAGATGACCTTTCCTCAGAGCAACCAGCCAGATAAACCTTCATTTGTGTCTCGGAGCTTTTATACTTTTTGCATCATTCTCCTGACTGACTATTGATGGATCTTTGAATAGAACATTAGACCACTTGGTATAATCCCATTTGATATTTTCTTCACACTGCCTTCTACACTCTCTATAAAATACCTTACTTAAACACATCAAATTAAGGGTCTGGTTGTTGTAGGAGATGTTAGCTGCCTATCTTTTACTGACATAATAAATAGATAAGGCCCTAGTTTGATGTTGTAGTCCCAGGATGACCTGCCCTACGACTCTATGCTATTTCCTGTCTGCCGAAATCGAGTCAATATCCTGTTCATAACACCCGCTGAGAATTCTGGTCATTCAGTAACCACACTTAGACTTTGACAAGCTTCAAGCCTTTCAATTGCACAGCACATATTTCTCTCTAGAACCTCATGAATAGTATCAATAGTTTTTATTTCATAAAACTTTTATTTTTTACACTCAATGTAGTGTAATCATTAATGTACATTGAAAAAAAAAGTTTAAAATTATGAAATAAAACAAATAAATTTTTTCCTCTGTACTGACTTCACTATTGATATAAATGAAGTTCCAAATTACAGTCTCAACTGCTAACATTTTCATTGCTAATTCTATGGTTTTATTGCTATGCATTGTAGTTGTATCCAATGAGGTAGTAATTGCCACATGAAAAGTAATAAACCACAGTAGGAGCCCATTAGCTTTTTCCTATAGAGCTAAAGTAATATGTGATTGCGAGGTGTCCTGTTACATAGGGTTGAGATAGTGTAATTTTAGACACTTTGATAGGCTAAGCTGAGAAGTTTGAAAATTTTACATTTTAGTTACACACACATATATATATATATATA
>NW_013665707.1:709839-715934 GCF_000517525.1 Limulus polyphemus | reverse complement strand
AATAATAGATAAAAATATGCATAAAAAATACAAGGATTTGTAGCATTCACTGACACTTCAGACAGTTTGCACTTGACTAGACATTCTTCTGTAAGCCTAATTTTGTCTCAAAAATTGGTGTCCAAAAAAGACTTAATGTAGCTTTATAATATGCATTTCACAACACAGAAAATATATCAGTCACTAGAATAAAATATTCTAAAACTATTATAATTTCTTCAGCATTCTAAGTAAGCTATAAATAGGCTAAAAAATTTATTATTATTCAAAGCAGAACATCTGACCACCACAAACCAAGCAATTCATCTCGATTAAAGGCTTTCACAGCCAAAACTAAACAAAGAAGTGTAAGAGGATAATTTGATCTTTTTGTTTGTTATAAAAATGTCCATCAGCCATGAAAAATGTATTAGCAAAGAATCTTGAAAGTCAGAAAGAGGTAAAGGCTTTCTTATTGATATCTCAGTAACTCAATAAGATAGGACATTCAAATATTAGATTCTAGCTTGTAAATATGTATCGTTTGTGTTTCAGATTTATTGGGAACTTCTACTGTGTATTTTTGAAGTTAGAAAATTCTGATGGGAAGAAATCGGAATTCAAGATGCATCTTGGGATCCATAAAAATGAAGATTGAGAATTTTTTTAATATTTCTTTTCAAATTAAGATGTTAAATCTTAGATAAACATTTGAATTATAAACAATATTTTATGGCATGTCTGCTGACATACACTTATGATAATGTTGTTTAATTAAATTTTGAATTTAATACTGTAAAAGCGACGATATGCCTGAAAGGATCACTTCCATATGCATAGGGTTAAGAGGTATATGATTTGTGATGTTGGTAGTTGAAGCATTTTATTTACTCTAACAGTAGAATGCATACCAAATAGGTATGTTAGACAAGTATTTTGTTTAAATATAAGACTAAAATATACCCACACATCGGAAAATAATAGCACTGATGCAGCATGCTGAACATATAAACAGTAATGAGAAAACAAACCTTCAATGCAGTAACAACAGTTTCCTGGTGTTTCTTCACAGCTTCGTGGGAAAACTCTGATGTTGCCAGCAAGCACATGCTTTCTAAAGCTAAATACCTGAAAAAAGAAGACACTTTTTAATATGTTTAACTTCCCGTACATCATTATAATAATACAACTAGGTCAGTCACCACAAGTATGTTATTGGTAACAGCAATGGTCAACTAAGGCAAAACACAAAACAAAAACAAATTGACTGCACACTCCAATAATATTGTGTATCAGCATTTTGTTTAGCTTTTTTCTTACTAGCCTAGTTTTTATATTCATATTATAAACATTACAAAAACAGTCAGTAGAAAAATCACAGATATGTAACTTTCAATCATGGAAAAGGCTTACCTTAAATTAGTTTCTCTGTGCTGGAGAAACTGTCCTAACTGGTTACAACCTCTAACAAGGAGATTTGGTTCACTGGAACAAATTACAGAATTGTATCACAAGCTATTAAATGAGCTTACAACAAACTCAGAAAACAATTTAAATTATCAATAAAAATGTTACAGAATAAATCCATACTAAATTTATTCTAATCAAAAGTAGCAGCATATAAACAAAGCTATTCTACAAAACTGTATCATACAAACTGCTGCACAAAAACACTTACCTATCCATGTGAATTATAAGGCTGATTGCTTCAAACAAAACGGCATTTTTGGCATTAGAGTGCTGAACCTTTTTAGATTTTGGTGGCTCTTGAGCTTTGTTTAAAATGGTTTCAAGACATTCTGTCAACCTACCTCGAACACCTGGATCCTCTACAAATCCAACAGTTGAAAAATAAATTAAAATACTTTACATAATGCCTGTGTATATCTGATATGTATGAAAATGCATGACCATAAAAAAAATTTTTTAACCGACTTTTATAAAGATAAATGCAAGAGGAAACTCTCTCTAGAAGTACATGAATTGTTACATAATTTGGAACAGCACATTTTATGATACTGTACATGTCGCTTAGTTCCACTGTACCACAAAATTAATATTACAGCAGTGTTAATTTTACAAAATACATAAGACTCTAAAGGCTTAAATTCCTAGCCTAACAAATATGGTAACCCTTTCACTGCCAAAGCAACCTATCCACAAGTGGTAACAGAATTCTGAAGAATGTATATTATAAGAACAAAGCCTAACATTATCACTGCACCACTTACAGCTTCCCTAGGCTTCATAGTCTATTTTCCTATACTTTAATTAACCCACACAAACATCCTCAGCATGTCCTAAAATCTATTACTATTTTTATGTAGACAATTATGTATTTTCTATCATTTTCATTTCTTATAAGTAATTTGTAACTTAACAGATTGTCCTTAAAACGTATCTATTATTTAGACGTTGTGTTTTTTAATTTTAACCATCACGCATCCATTCCCTTTTCTGCTTTATTAAATCTATGTTGCGAGAGAGTAGGCCTTCAGAAAAGTTTTTTAATGCCATCACCACTGAAGTCAAACTTTCTCTTCAGAGCTGCCCCTAGTGAGAATATATCTGAACTGAAAATTTGACTTTATGGTTGTCTATTTTCATTTCTTTTGTAATATTTTCAAACTTGAGATTTGTTTTTCTTTGTTTACAATGATTTCTACCACATTTTGAGTCAGTTAACCATATCAGTAGCATATGTGTGATATCTTCACAGAATGTTTACTTAGTGAAATACTGTCTCTAAAGTTAGGAAAACATGAGTAGTCCAGTCATTTTTTTTATACACTTATACACTTAAGGAGATAGCTATAAAACATTAAATGGATGTTGGAAGTGCTAGTATAAAAAAAATTAACAACTTTAAAATTGAGATATCAAATAATTTACTTTCAAAATTTACTAAATTTGAAACAAAGTTTGAACATTAAAGTTTGTGAATTTCTCTAAATGCTCTGAACTCTGAGAGATAAAAGGATAATTTTCCAAATCAAACAAAAAAAAAGCAACTTCCAAGTTTATATTGTCATTGATTCTAATTTTATACCATGTAGATTTAAAACAATTACAAAACAGGCAATACATTACATATATTTAACAGCACTTAATACTTCTACTCACCAGGTGGTGGGTAATTCTGTAAAAGCCTCAACAACTTCATTGAAAGCCATGGCGCAGGAACAAAATAGTAAGTGTAATCTTGTAGATCTGTGTAGGAAGCAGTTACAATCTACAGTGATATAAAATATTTAAAATTTTAGTGGGTTTAAGACAACATAATAATCATTATTATTGCACCAAATAACATAAAACATAGATCTAATCAAAGAGATCATAATAAAAAGTAATACTCTACAATTAAAATGAAATAAAAAGGGGAACTTATTTCTATCACTTTGTGCTGTCTCTCTTGGTTTTCCAAAGAATTGACCTTTATTTTACTTTCTACTTTCAAACAAAAGGTTTTAGGGTAGAATCAAAGCTGAGATGTAAAGAAAAACAGAAAAAGGAGAGAGGTTACGATGTGTGTTTTACAGCATATCTCACCCTCTATTGTTAGATTCTCTTGTCTAATCATCACCTATGTTACACTACCTTGAACTGATCTTTACATTGTATTATCCTAACCTTATATGTCCAATATTGTTCCTATGACATCACATTAGTAGGTCTAAAAACTTGTGTGAAAAGATACTTCCAATACTCTACCAAATACAACAATAAAGCACATAAAATTAATAGCCATTAACAATGGTATTTACATCATACAGTGAAAGATTCACAGAAAACACAATAGGCACAAATTACAATAAAGCCACTGTATTAGAAAGCCCACAATAAAACAAGAATAGGCTCAAAATACCAAACACTCTGCACAGGAGATCTGAACATGAAGGTAGAAGTACACTCTGAGAGGATCCTCCAAATGGATCATAGCAGCCACAGTCTAAGCTATAGTTTCTATATCTTCATTGTTTTTCCATTAAAAAATAAACGATAATAGTAAAATATATGTGAGAGGTAAACACATGTATATTTTGCTGAAGATATCAAGGATATTAACAAGTGCTATTGCTAAGCATTTTTGAAAGAAATATTGTCTTTTTCCACTAAAAAGATCTTTACAAATTAAAAGTCTTAACATAGCAAACAATCTTGAAAGACAGAGGGGATGGGCTTCTCTGGTGGGTTTAACAATATTGAAGATAAATGTTCAAAGTTTAGATTTTTTTGCTTATAATTATGTATAGTTTGTGTTTCTAATTGGTTGGAAATCATAGAAGCATATTATTGAAGTTAAAAATTTATAAGTTTGGGTTAATTTCAAAGGAAAATCCCCAAAAAAATACTATTTTCATTTATTTGTATCACACAATGTGTCTGTGCTCTGACTTGAAATTGAAACTTAGATAATACAAGTATTTGAATTATAGACTATATTTTCATGCCATGTTTAGTGACACACATTGATAACAAAGTTGTTGAATTAAATTTTGAAAGTAAGAGTATAAAGGTCATGACATGCACAAAAGAGTTGGGCCTGGATCCATAGGGTACCATAGCAAAGAATGTTCCAATTTAGGAAACAGTTTCCATAAACAAAACTCTGACAAAGGTAAAAAACAAAATAAAAAAAGAATGTGAGTAAGAAATGTGCATTTTATGCATACGTTAACCTTGCTAAATGTTTTGTTTGTTTGTTTGAAGTTTAGCACAAAGCTACACAATGGGCTATCTGTGCTCTGTCCACCACGGGTATCGAAACCCGGTTTCTAGCATTGTAAGTCCACAGATATACCGCTGTGCCACTGGGGGAGCCCTTGGCAAATGCGTGAAACAAATTTCAGGCATTCCATAACTGAGACAAATCCAGAAGTAGAAGCCAATCCTCTATAAACTGCAGAACTACAAGGAGATAAAAAGCTATTGTCTAGATGAGGATCCAGAACATTGTCTGTAGTTTTTCTGGACAAAAGCAAAAAGCAATTTTTTGAAGTAAGAAATATGTTTGTAACTGTTTAACTAGAAGATAAAAGGGAAAGGAAATTGGACCAGCCAAAACAATATGAAGTTCTAGACCATCCCAAAAACACAAGGGTCCGTAAGGATGTTCCTCAAAAAGATCTGAAAACTTTTTCCCAATTTACTATTTACTAGTCCCACAGATAAAAAAAAATGTGTTAAATTTTGAACAACTTTTGAATGTAATACCTTAAAATATTTACATAAGTGCTCTGTCTAGTTTAGTTATCCAGAGATTTATCATTTAAGGCGTTATTAGTCAATCATGTCAAATATGACCAATAAGAATGAACCAAGTCCAAAATCAGTTCAATATAGGATGCAATTAATGAAAGATTACAAGAATAGTGCACTCATCCATGTAAAACTATTTTCAGCTGGGACATTTTAAGTTAAAATTTGAAGAGTATGGAAATATTTATTAGCAATTACTGTAAAGCTGAAATGGCTATCTAAATAATTTTAAGGAATATTCTAACTAAAATTTGGTGTTTGAATATTTGGCGATTTTTAATATGTTATATTTTTGAGGACCTTCCTCATGTTTTAAACAGTTTTATCAGTTACAACCTCTGAATACATATCTTCATGTCTGCTTATCTACCATCATAACATTAAATGAAATCTTAATCAATGAAGTTAACTCAAGTTAAGTATTTGCTAGAGTACATAATGTTTATAGCTTGGATTGTTATGAACATGATGTGTTTTTGCTCGGTGATTAAAATGAGACCATTTCTTCCCAGAGTTCATTGTGCTCCCTCCATTACAGTGAACATGTGAAGCAAAATGAGTTGTGGGAGATGAAAACCTTTCAGGTGAAATGACTCTGATCATGTCACAGATCCAAGCATTTGCAGGATGTAGTAAAGATTAGAACTTTGCATTTTACCATAAACCTATAATGAAAAAAATTTTGTTGCTAAGTATAGATATATACAAATTTGGGGCAACTAAATCCTAATGACAACACTAAAAATAAACCAAATACCAATAAAAAAAATAAATTAATAATTAGGGCAGTATGTGACATTGCCAAGTTGACAATAGTATGATCTAATGTACACTGAGTGGTCACAAGTAAATAGACA
>NW_013665707.1:708092-708839 GCF_000517525.1 Limulus polyphemus | reverse complement strand
AAGCCTCTGGACTATTGGAAAACTGTATTGTTCTCAGACGAATCAAGATTCGCTCAATTTTTGGACAGTGGAAGGATATGGGTCTGGAGAATGCCTCACCAAGAGTTTTGGCTCAACAGATTGCAGCCAATGGTGGGATCATTTTTGGTGATATTTGTATAATCCTGAATGCAAGTGATTTCGTGATGAAGCCAATACTAACTATTATGCAGTATCTTTGAACAATTGTACACAGCCTGTAAATTTTATCACCAATGCTGTGAGTAATTACTTTCAACTCATGGTAAACAAGCTACAATAAATATACAAAGATGTATGATATTTTCATTGTACTTACAGTCAAGTATTTGAATACAATTTAAATAAGGAAACGAATATTTAAATAACAAAATCCGCTAATTGTTTTAGTTCTAAATTACTGTATTTGAACAATATATCTGCAGTAATTAAAATATATGCATATATTATATGTATTTCCAAATGAAAGCAAAATATTACATTTCCATAGACAATGAAAGATGATTCAAAGAACACATACATAGAGAAATTTTTAAATTAATAAATGTACAAAAAATAAATTCTTAAATTATTACCTTTTGCTGCAGTTACAAGGTCCTAACTCAGTTTAAGAATGTATAATACATTAAAAGAATAATAATAACAATATATTAAATTTCAAGTTTCTCGTTCTATGTGAATGCTATTTTTTAACTCTCTCACTATGGGCTTGGTCCCAAGGACTGACCT
>NW_013665707.1:683918-707767 GCF_000517525.1 Limulus polyphemus | reverse complement strand
ATGCAAAGTAATTTTGATTTTACAATAAAAAATACTTTTATGCATCAGAAAATTGTCAAATTTTACATGCAAAATCTTTATAACCTCCTAATAACCTCCCGATAATTATCAAATGTTTTCTTTAGAAAAAACTTTTTACTTTATCTGTTATTTTCACTACTGTATCTCAGTATGGGTTTGGTCAGTTTGACTGATCTCATAACCAACATGAAAAATTAGGAAATAGATATACAGTACATTGTTCGAGAATGACTACATATTATAACAAGAAACCATATATGTTTAGTCTAAATAGCTTAAATCTCATAACATTATACATCTATGTATATATATTATTTTATTAACCTTTCAGCCACATCTGACTAACATTACAGAAGTTGCAATGATGTAATGCACGTGCACTCATGTTACTGTATCCAATAGCATAATACTGGTCTTTACAAAATGACCTATATTTGGTTTGTTCTAGTGAACCAGTATTTTGCAAAATAAAGTCAAATTTCACTTATAATACATTACATATATATATTATTACTATTTACATATAAATTCTTAAATTTCAGTTATTTTTCTTAAAATATAGAACATTTAAATAAATAAATACAGAAATCAATGATTTTTTTAAATTACAAACCTTGTACTCATTTTCCCATTTACCGTAATTTGCTAGGCCTTGTCAAATTTCACACATGGATGATGTAAAACAAAATATTTTTTTTTATAGGTTTTATATATGCATTTTGAAACAACCAAATATTATTAATTACTCTATCAATATCACAGAATTCCACTGTAATTTATCAGGCTTACTAACTAAACTGCATTTGGGTAAAAAAAAAAGCTTTTTGAACATTATTTTCACTTATCCCTTCCTTCCGAGATTCAAGAAAAGGAAATAATCTTGTGAGCTTTCCACCTTCTAGAGACTGAGAAAACCATATTGGGTGAGGGGATGGACACTAAGTTTTCGACTGGTTATTCACACATCAAAGACAGAAGTAGTTGTACATAAGCAAGTATTTCCATAAATGAAAGAGGTGAGTGGGGCCCACTTTGTTTGATTTGCTAAATGTAATATCTCAGAAAACAGAAAAAAATAGGAGGTTCTTATTTTATATTCTAACTTGTCAATATTGGTAATTTGAGTTTCTAATTCATAAGGAACTAGACTTTGTATTTGGACCAAAGCTGCATTCAACATACAATGTGACACACAAAAATTGATATTTAAGAATTTTGTTTTAATATTTACTTGTAAATTAAGAAATTAACTAATGTATAATGCTAAAATTTTAATTATAATCTACAATATTATATCAAGTTTTGCAAGTCTACAAATGTGATGACATGCCCTTTATCCCTGACTATAGGAAAACCTGCAGCGACAGGGTTAAAGCAAAATTCACCTGAATCCCAATAATGTGTCTCAGACACAAAATTAACTTATTAAGCACTTATATTACAAGTTAGGAAAAATTAAAAGTATATATATAGACATTTCATGAAATAATGGATTACCATAAAACTGGTATCTTTTAATCTTAAACTTCTATTTAATGTTATTTTTACATCAAGTTATAGCAGTGGTCCCAAACATACAGCCTGTGAAAGCCTGATTTGTGGCCCAGACTATGATTACATATTGCATTATTAATCATTATATAATACTCAAGGGTGAGCAAAATTGTATTTGGGGAATGATGTATTCATCAACAAGCTCTAGCATGTTAATTGACTTTATGATCATCATCTGAAGTGGCCAAGTGTGGAAAATAAATGGAGACCACTAAGTTATAGACTAACTAAACAAGGATTAAAAGTACTGATTTAGTAAAGCTCTTTTACTTCCACACATTCAAGCTCAACATTTAGTTTCTTTTAGTATTTTAACCTAATTCTGTTATGGTATGAGCCTTCAAAATAGTTTCTTTCTGTGGTAGACTGGTATTAGCTAGTCTTGGCGAGTGCCATCAAGCAAGGTAATTTTTGTTGTTTTTATTTCGTGGATCTCATTTTCCTGACAACATTAATGTTATATTTTGCATTTAACTGATTTATCCTACTTACAGATTTTAAATGTAACCAATGAAAATGCAAAAAGAGGGCAAACTGGCAAGATCCACGACCAAAAGTTAGCATCAGAGTTAACATCTGAGTAGTGTGATATGCAGATATATCAAATGTTTTCTACCTTCTTTAGTAATATAGGAATTTAAAAAAAAATCATTTATCGAGTTTCTATGTAGTTTTAGCATAAACACATGTTCCAGCAAACTGCATATATTGCCTTATTCTAGTTATTTTGTTTTTTGTTCTTTATAGAAGAAAATGTTTCTTCTGCCTGAGAGAACACTGCAGTAATATATAGCATCAGGGTTGAAAGAATTAACGACTGAAATATCCTTTGCTGGCCGATGTGACATTGTCTGAATGTTAGAGCTAACCAATGCTGTGAAAGAACAAATGTAATAAGGTGTTGTTGTTGACTGGACAAAGAAGCTGAGTTTACCTATTAAACTCGGGTGCACTTTCTTAGGTCAGTTTTCTACATGGAGATCAATGAGTTCAGTCCTACTTTAAAATTGTTTTTATTTCGACAGAAGCCTGACTTGAGAGAGAAAGAAAGCTGTGTAGATAATTACAGTCCAATAGAAATGAACGTATTTTCACATATGGAAATGCTTAGAAAAATTTTTTTCACACCAATTTCAGGTCAGAGGCCAATAGTAACAAAATGGTGGATGTCTATATTTTGTCTATACAGGTACTATAGTATACAAAAAAAAAATAGTAGAAAAATAGTAGAAAAACAAAACAAGAAAACAAAATTTAAATAATACCATAATGACAAATCTGCAGTCTAGAGTATTAAAACTAGTTTTTAAGAGAAAAACATTTCATACAGTACTTTATAACATATTAGAATATCTTGACAATACAAATTACAAAGGGGTTAAAATATGGGAATCAAAGGTAATGAAATACATGAGCATAATGAGACAAAAGGATATAATATGTGAATATGATGCAAGAGGGGAATTTGGCACAATTCTTAAATAGTATTTCAACCCCTTCTCAACTTGTATTGGTGGGATATTTTGATATATTATGAAGTACTATACAAGATTTTTCTCTGTTAACCCCTTCCATGACCTGCCCAAAATAACTTGGGCATTTTCCATGTTACAAAAAATTTCTCATTATATTTTTAACTACTTGCATGTTATCATGTATTAAAATAGCCTATCAAAAACCAAAATCAAAAAAACCCTGCCTTTCTTAAAATTCATTTCCAAAAGGAAACCTGACACAAAAGGGGTTAAAAAACTAGTTTGAATACTCAAAACTAAGGATTTTGAAATAAGGCAAAAGATAAGGAAATCCCATATTCATTTATATTTTTTTAGTAAGAATATTACAATATTTTAAAAAAATACTGCAAAAAGTTAAAATATTTTAATAGGATCACAATGTGCATGAAATTTTCTTAGTTATAATGGTCAAACATTCTAAAATGACTTTATAATAATTATATTTGTTTGTGCAAAACTCTTTATTAGTACATAACATTATTTTGCTTCTGTTGATTCTAATGACCCAAAATTGGTGTCAAAAAATGTTTCTCACATTGCACTACTAAAGCTATTTATTGGAAAAGCAGAAAGTACAGAAAAACTTAAGATAATTTGATTCACAGGATTATAAAATAATCCTTCTGTGAAAAAGAAACCTGTTATTTATAGGACTTATGTTTATATCTACATAACCTGTTAATGAAAACAAAATACAGATGATAAATAATAAAAAGCCAGTCATCAAATGGTGTTTAAATTTCACTTGAGAACCAACACTTTTGTACAATCTGCAATTGTTTAAACATACACCAACAAAATGTAATTTAAAAAAACACAAGGTTTTTTTTATGTAAGAAACCTAATGGATATAAAACCTCATTGGTTATTATTTTTATCTTTAATTCCTTGAAGATCATAGTCATTACTATCAAAAGAACTTCATAGAAGCTACAAAGTATGTCCACGTGACTCATACTTACTCTATAAATTGTTTCAACCTTATGAAATATTGACTTTTACTTTAAATCATCACCACGACATTTGTTTATCTATTCAACTTTTTCAATAAAATTTAACTAATTTAAGATTATTCTTAAAATCCAACAGTCATTCTGCCCTTTTTTCAATTCCTTAACATACCACAGAAACTCATACCCTGCTAAGCCTTGAGACAGCTAGAGAGATGCAACCTTTATACTCATCAGAATTCTTCTTGACAAGAGCATCAATGAGATTAACTGCAGCAGTTACCACTCCCAAGTGCTGGTCATTCAGAAGATGGACAATTCTAGAGGTCCACTCACCACTGGGTATTATATCAGGCAGTGTCCGGAACAGTCGTAAGAGGCAGAGAGCTGCACTTTGTTTTACTACATCAATTGTTTCACTAAAATAAAAATCAACGTATAATGTTAAAAAACAGCATCTGTCAAAACAGTTGGTTAAGTAAAAGAACAAACATGTATCTAGAAACAAGGGATTTAATCACCTAAACTAATTGATTAGTCAAAATTAGTGTTTACAATATTCCAACAATTGATTAATAGAAATTTCAATTATATCAACTGTCTTTAAATCAATCAATTGAAATTACTATTAAACTGACTGTCACACAAATAATAAACTAATCAAAATTAGGGTTTTCCAATTACTGTTTTTGAATATTCCAACTGTCCAAGTAATGTAAATATTGCCACCAAGCTTATTCACTCTGTCACTGTTATAGCAAAGCTAGTTAAGATCCTTTGACTATTTACCACTGTCATTAATTTTGAATTGCTGGCTAAAGGGAATGCAAATGTATTTCCAAAATTTTTGGTAGTCACGTGAAACAGCCATCAACTATTACACATACACACACAAAATTTGGAAACTCCACAAGCCTGACTAATATCTATTATAAATACTTTATTTTTTACAGTGTATGTACCAAGCCTGTAGTTACAGAATATTTTAATTAAGGATTAGACTTGCTGAAGTAACAAGTTTTTGTTTAATGTGGTTTAAACCAGATAACTAATCAACTCATATTACTTGCTGCATGTTTTTTGTGTTGCCCTTAGAAAACAAAATTAATATTATTTATTAAATCAAAAAATATCAATTATACTGCCATTTATCATTTGCTATTCTAAATATATGTGTGTATATATATATATATATTAAGTCTGAAAAGTGTTATTTTTAGTACTGATAACTTAGATTACATCTTAAAGAACTGTGAATAAAGTGTTTGTTTGTAGTTAAGCACAAAACTCACAATGGGCTATCTGTGCTTTGCCCACAACAGGTATCAAAACCTGGTTTATAGTGTTGTAAGTCTGTAGACATACAGCTGTGCACCTGGGGGGGCAAATAAAGTGTACAACATATGTAGTAATGTGTATGATTTTTAGTAAACATGAAATGAGACCCCAAATTCACTATGTTTTTTTAAGCTATACTAGTATTGCACTCTGCACAGTCTAATTCTGCTTTTAAAATGTGATTTCTAGATAAATGCATCCAGAAGCACAAAAAACAGGAGCATAAAAAACAACTTTTTCTGTTATAATAAGAAGCTTATTCCTATAAAAACAAAGTTGGTTGATTTGACCAACCTTAGGACTGTGAAACTATGCATAACTTGGGATTTACTAGATGTATCTTCATTAAATTTGGTAAACTTTTAGTAAATGTTACAAGCCTGCCTTACATAAAAAATCAGATTTTTTATGTTTCTACTAAATATTTGACTATGAATTTTAAATACCTTCATTGAGTCAGTCCGAGTCAAAGATCAAGATCATGTTCATATTTTATTTGTATAATAAACTGTAGAACCTCCTAAGTGAATATCAAGTTTTTCGGTAAAATACTACTCTGAAACTTACTGTACAGAAATCAACGTACAGTTGAAAAATATGAAACAAGATGAATAATGTCATTTCTTCCTATGTACTGACTGCAGTATTATTCAGAAAGTTACAATTTATTTATCTTACCACTTTCAACTGTTAACTTTATTTCACATCCATTATCTTCCACGTTCATGGTTTAACTGACATACCTTGTACCACAGGAGCACTAATTCTTGTATAAAAAGCAATAAATTATAACAGGAACCTGTTAGTTCTTTAATCATAGAGCTAATGTAAACAGCACATGTTCTAGTGATATCCCAATATCCTTTCCTAAGCCTCGCTGTGTCTCACAAATTTGGATGTCCAAAATATTAAAAAAAAATCATGTAGCTTTCTAATATGTATTTTATAAAACAAAAAATATATCAGGTACTAGAACAGAACGTCCCAAAACTATTATATTTCATCCAGCTATCTAAGTAAGCTGTAAATAGGTTAGAAAATTCCATTACTGTTAAGAGCACCAAATGTGATCAACACAAACTATTAATTCTTGTTGGTTGAAAGATGATGTTGGAAAAAACGAATGCATAATTTTAAGATTTATGTACAGGAGAATGTGATCTTTCTATTGGTTATAAACAATAAAGTAAACTGCAAAGCTGATTAGCAAACAATTTTGAAACTCAGAGAAAGAGGGGAGAGGCTTCTCAGGTGGGTATGATAAATTTATTGATATTTCAGCAAATAAAGAAGGTAGGAGGTTAAAATTTTATTGGTCTGAAACTGCAGCGGCCTATGTTAGAAGTTATAAAATTCTGAATTGGAAGAATCAGAGTTCAGATGAACTATGTGACAAAAAGGAAATTTGCTATCTTCTTAAATATTTCTTTTTCAAATTAAGAATTTGAAATTTAATATACAAAGTTGAAGTATAAACTGAGTTCTCATGCTAAGTTTATTGACATACATTGAAAATAAAGTTCCTTAATTAAAGTTTGCATGTAACATTGTAAAAGGTGACAAAATGCACACTTTGAGTTTTTAAGTTACTTATATGGAAAGAGTTAAGAAGCTCAAATACTGCATATTTTTAACTGTCGTGGCACATGCACATCTATCTGTTATGTATAAATCAAAAGGTGACAATTTATATCATTTCTCTAACTTAAATGATTCTCTATCACACACATATATATTTCTATTTCCGAAGAGCCACTGTGTGCACACAATTTAAAATCTATGATCTCAGGATAGATCATAGAAAACAGCCTTATCATAAAGTGACCTTTTTTTTTTTTGGAGTGGAGAGGACATATACAAAACTGGATAATTTTAAGTTTACTTTTTGATCATTTGCAAATACATATTTAAATATGAATAAAGTTTTTCACTAAATAAACAGTTGATGAAGATTTCCAATTTTTTCCAGCAAACAGTGTAAATATTGAACGGATATAGTACGGATGCATGCTATTCATTATTTGTGCTGATAATAAGAACATATTAAGTAACCTTATACAAATTAAACAAATCATAACTGGAAGTAAGAAAATTTATGATAATGAGTTTTAACAAACACTAACATCAAATTTTTCCAGATATTAAATTTTTACAAAATGACATTAATAAAGTTCTGGCTTCAGATTTTTTTTTTCATGATTAGGATTTACTAATCCAAAAAAAAGCATTAAGCAAATTTTAACAAACATAGTGATATTGAAATTGACCTATAACACTATCTTCTAATAATCAAAAATGTATTTCTCAGAAAAACACTTTAACATATACTTTTATTTTTATTGACAATCATATAGTCACCACTCAAAAAACATTATATGAAATGCAGTCATGAAGTATACTTAAACCAGTTTTTAATGGTATTAATTTAGATGACTTAAATAAAATAACACCAAAAAGCATTATGGAAGTTTTCCTATGACAAGAATAATCCTCCAAAAAAGAAATCTTAAGTATAAACAAAACATTGATACCATCTCTGAATTTCTCAATCAGTTTTCTGACAATATGTTAGCAACTATACAAAGATTCCTCACACAATGTTGACTTAAATGTTAAGTTTTCAAGGTTTTATGTCTGAAGATATTCTATAGTTTTTACACTTTCACTTTACCAACTTCAAGGTTTTTCATAAAATATTTGGATGTTAAAAACATACATACTATTCAGAATAATTCCTCTTTGATAGACTAGTCTCTGCAAGATTTCTTTCCTTTTTTATTTGGTTGGTTAAAATCCAGTTCCTCTACTTTTTCTAACCAAAATTATTTTAAAATTCCATGCTTACAAGTTCCTCCAAAATATACCAAAGTTCTTGATAAGGCAGTTGTAAATGTGCTTACTTTCCTAATATAGGATTATTCCAGGGAGCACACAAAGTAAGCATTAGAACATTGCTCTGTTGAAATTGAAAGCATCACACATATACAAAAAAAAAAACATCTTTAAAAATATTTTCTTTTTTTTTTTTTTTTTTTATTAAAAGATTAAGTAGTTTTGTTATAAATTATATGCAAACTTATAAGATGAAAATCTTTGAGACTGAACTGGTAATTAACAAGTTAAAGCAATTTAAGTTAGTAAACTTTATACAAACAAAAATTCTTAAACTTAACACACCCAGAAACTAGTAGTTTTGGAATTTCAGATCCAAATGTTTCAGCCATCTCCCTGCTACCAATGTTAGCAATACACTGCAAAGCAAGATTGACGTGGATGGGGTTTCGAGATGATAAGTCATTCTTAATTGACTGGATAATCAACTTCATTAGTTCATTATTGGCACTAATTAGCACAGAGATAAACAGGTACCCCTAAAAAGAAAATTTGGGAAAAATATCAACTGAATAATCAAACCAATAACTTCATTTTAACCATTTTATACAGCATTCAAATTCATGAGTTCTAACACAAAACATATTTTAATAAGAAACTAGATTGTGATCAGGAATTTATTGTTAAACAAAAATTAAAAGTAATGTAATCTTACTACCAACTCCACTTTTCATTTACTGTTTAATTTTTTAAATATATGTACTTAAACATGAAGTTTCCAAAGATAACTAAAATGTAGCTATAATTTTACAAAACACCTGTTAAAATTTAGGCTTCTAGTTTATTTCCAATTTCAAGCATTATTGTACATGTCATACTACACGTAAATATGGTTTCTGTTATGATAGCAACACAATCATCATTTTCCTTTTTTAAATAAACAAATTTGAAAATGCTCATTTTGCAAGTGAACTGAGAGTGATCAATGAGATTGTTTTGACTGAAATAGTGTATTGTTTCATTTCTTCTAAAAATATTCCTATTTAATACAATATTAACAGACTTCTTTCAAAATGCCTGATGTTTTAAACTAATCAACAGTACATAGTCTGCTCTAAAATTACTTCTACGTAAGCCACAGAATTTACTTCTAAAGAAATAACTGTATAAAAATGCAACATCTAATGGCAACTATGCAATTTCTAAGAATCTTTGAAATGAAATACTTAAAACACAAATGTAATATTTTAAAATTCAAAGCTTGCTTTAACACTTATAGTAGATTTTGCTAACTATTAAACAATTTTTTTAATTTAAAAAAAACTTTAGAAATCTGCAAAAGATACACCAGCAATGATGATTTACTCTGTTAATCCTTAACTTTACCAAGAATTATATTTATGAAATTGTGAACTTAGTATAATTATATTTTAATTCTTTGTTTAACTCTTCCACTGTCATGGGCACATATTTGTCCTTCCTCTAAAGCACTTACAAAGGCACATAATAGTGACAAACTATATACTCTCTGTTTTAGCTTTGATAAGCATGATACTAACCACATGTAACTTTGGATTTCTGTACCACCATGAAAAAAAGTATTCCCCTCAAAACATTACCAGTTTCAAGTTTCAGATAAGTAATGAAAGATAAAAATGTGTCTTTTTATTCTTCATCTAAAAATAAATCTTGCACTGGGAGAGTTCTTTGTACATATAAACATGACAATGAAAGAGCACAGCACTCACCAAAAATCCTTTTGACAATACTGACAGTATTCTGTTTTTCAATCAAAAGCTATGCATAAATCCCAATTTGTAATTGTTTTTTTCTATTTCTATTTCTAAAACTGTATATTTAAGTAATAAAGATTGGTTTGTACCTCAAATCATTTCTCAACTAAAGACTAACCTCACTAAGACATGCACCTAAACATATTGATATTTAGCATAATATTAGTGTGTTTACATGCACACAAGAGATTTCAGCCTTCAAACTTAGTTATGAAATTTAAACAGAATTAATAAGAAAGTATAACAAAGCTGAATTAACACTAACAATGCACACAATAACTGTAAATTTTGCATGTTTTTAACATTTAAGAATTTATTTCTTTATATTTGGAAAGTACCTCATGTTAACAGACACTACTAAGGACAAGATATTAGTGTTGTTATGATGAAACAAATAATCACAGTTTTCTAACTTAAATTGAATAATGATAATAACTACTTTTTAAAGTCACTTTATGAAATACAACTAGTTTGTGAAGTTTCAATTTTTATAAATGAATAAAAAGTGAAATTAAGCCAAATTTCCTATCTAAGTATACTACCACATCTTCTTGAGATTTAAACAAGCAAGTTAATTTTAAAGGCCTAATGCCTGTAATTTGCTCTTCATAAATATAGTTGCTAAACCATTTTTAGAATACAACACAAAAACTGTTAAGATTTTAAAAATCAATTCAACCACATACACTCAATACTTACAATCTGTTTTTCAGAGTACTTATTGGAGCTGAGAAGATTGACAGCTTCCATGTGACCAAAATCAATGTCATGGCCCAGAAGGAAAATAAACAACAACTTGCACACATACTTCTTCTTCTGATATCCATCAAGAGTTCTGTCACCTTTTAGAAACAACAAATGTATGTAATACACATCGAATATTTGCTCAAAAGCTTGGTGCATGTGCAAAAACATTTTGGTAGTGTTGCAAAGTATTAGCTATTTGTTCTGTGAAGAGATGAGTAAGCATTTCTCAAACTTGGAATTCCGAACCTCATCTGCAAGTGTTAACTTAGAAATTACCATTATTACAAATACTAATCAAACAAATTCTCAACAGAAAAAAAAAAGTGATGTGTGAGGTTTAAAATAAAGAGTTATTCTGTAAATAATACAATTTCAAATAAAATTCAAGCATGAAAACAAATTATCAAGAATTACCACGACAGTAAAAATCTTTAAGTTACAAAAAAACATGTCTTGTTTTCCACTTCTGGTACTGCAACCTCTACATCTGTTTTAACTTACAAGCTTTAATCTCTGCTTGAAAGCTATTTTCATACAATTACAGCTTTTTTTCATAGCAATATAATTCTCTCAGTAATCAAAATATTTATTAGAAGTCTAATCAAATGAAGCCAAATAATTAAATATTATTTTACATAAGTTACTTGTATATTACTTAGGTTGTGATAAAATTACTAATACTAAGTGGAGGCCATATTCAAATGGCGATAAAAACCTCACAATATTCATACTAGCATTCTTACACAAATAGATACATAATTTTTACCCCTGAATTTTGAACGGATGTTTGCAAGTTCCTTGTTGATCCTTTTGATTTCTGCCTCTTTACTTTTACCTAAAACATAAACATCAGAAGGTATAATTTGATTTTTGAAAATATTTACCGTAACATCAATAATCTTGTCAAACTGAAAAATGTATCTCACATATGAAAATTGCACAGTGAAGGACACATGAAAAATAGAAACTTCATATGTACTTACAGATGTATGTTCAAGTAATAAAAACATTGATAATTTAGACTAAACATAAGGTATCATAAAACAGGTGGAATAAAATCAGAATTAATGCTTAAATTTAACACTATGAAATGAGAACTGTGGCTTAATAGATTCCAACGTCAAAAATATTTCAAAGAATTCTTACATCTTTACTAGATAAAAATAACAAGGTGTATCAAATAGAAATAATTGTTTAAATCTGAAAACATGAACCATACTCTTCAGGTAATTAACAAACAAATAAAAAAATAATTTCAAAAATTTATTAGTATACACTTTCTCTAATTCTAATATAGCAGACACATAAACAGGCATGTTCTATTTAAACTCAAGGTTCATGTATAAATGTATTTGAAAAGTAATACATATTTTGACTTTCTGTAATTTTATGAAAGTACATTATTATTTATTGAATTCTGAACTTTCTGTCAGCCTTTTTCAGTTAGTAAAGCATTAAAATGTGAAATATAAAAAAAAACAAAAAAAACTCAATCTGAGAAGACTAAATAATTACAGGAAATTATGAAAAGTTTGTATCCAAATATAATATTACGACTATTAAACACATTTTTTGACCTCATTGCACATAAAAGATGTGCACAAATATGTATGTACAAGTCATTATATAAATACATACATACATAGTAAATCTGTATAGTATGTGTAGGAATAGTTACATATCAGTGTTCACTAACAGTGTACATGTAATTTTACTAGATGATGCAAAGCTGAAATACTATCACCCAATGTAACAAAATATATGGTTGTACTGGACATATTCATTAACCTTATATAATACATGTAAATGAATATCAAAAATATGTTGAAAGTAAATAATCTCAGTTACTGAAAAACACCAGGCACAGTATAGAGGAATAAGTCTCAAGAGTTAACAAAACTAATACACATATCACTGTAAGAAAGAAAAACCTTTAGCATAAGGTTACGTTACAATCAAAGTGTCATCTTAAAACACCACTTTAGAGTGTAAGAAAAGTAATACTGTATTAAAACTTGTGTATGTTCTTATTCAGTGAACTTCTAATAGACAAGGAAAGGTACAGAGAGTACAAACAGGTCCACAGATATGCAAAAAAAAAAGAAGAAAGAATAAGGTATAGAGAGAGAGAGCAAAGTGAAATTTATCTTAAAGCATGTCATATATATGTATGTGCAACTTATACATTTGTAAGCTGTATTTATATTTAAAAAAATATTGGTTTTTATAATGGAGTTTCTCTTTCAATATTGAAAGAAATCGGAGTTAATTTTTCACAGAAAGAAAAAATACCCAAAATGTTAAATATAAAACAAATGGTAGTGACAACTTTTTTTTGAGGTGGGGTGGGGTTCTAGCCATATTTCTCAACTCCCACCAAAATGGCATCTTAGTTAGGCCCTGAGCAAGGTCATGTTTGTTAAAATTTCTCGTATTCTTACTCAATTTTCAATATGCAAAGGTTAGCCAAAAAAAAAATAGCAACCCTTTCCTAACTAATGTTTTTTAATTTCAATGAGTTTTATTACAAGACAATGATACAAACATCTCGAAAAATAGCTGTAACATAAACCATGTATAACTTGAAAATAACGTTATTTTTTTCTCTCTAGTTCTAAGCACTTCATCTACAAAGCTGACAAGCATTATGGTTTGGAAATAATCCTTCTTTTTATTAAGCAAGTTATTATTTTATTTAGCAAGTCAAACAGGAAACATAAAAATAACACCATTAAACAAAAGAAGATTGCAGAATAGTAATGTGTGTAGTAAACAAGATTTTATGAGTTTACTAAAACAAAACTTAAATAGGTTTACAAATTCAAGATGGCACTTGGAGTTAAAAACCAATAAAACAGACTGACAACTAAATGGTTGAAAACAAAAAAAAAAGCAAAACAAAATGTTAAATAAAACAGAAATACAACTAACCTAAATTAGATTTACAAAAAATAGAATTACAATAAACTGAGAATAAAGTGTGAACAAACAAGGGAAAAATTAGAAAGATGGATTTCTTAACTTTCCTTGTATAAAGGTGAATAAACAGGAAGGGAGTGATATTAGGAATGCACAAAAAGGAGTTATGCATGGTAGATGTTACTTAACAATGTATTTAAATTAAGTACATGCTGAAAAGTTATATAAAATAAATTAACTGTAGAAAATACTGTAATTGGTAAACCACTGAGTCAACTGTTTTGTTTTATATTTATTGGTAGTATTTTTCTCTTAAAAATAACAAGATTATTTTTGTTACTTGTTCAATAATTTATTCATTAAGCTAAACAAAGCTTTAAATCTTCATCTTTCTGTATACTCACAAAGGTACGACAAAAATATCTGAACAATGTTGTATAATCTTTCAAGCCCATATAGGATTACATGAGATTTATATGGATAAATACATATACTGATAATTCATTAAACACTACTAACAAAACTAATAAAATTAAGTTTGGCAGAAATTCCTATGTTATCTTAAAGTCAATATTTACTCAAGCAAGTTAGGTGCTGATATTTACTCTTGTACTGTACTGGATTTTATTGATGCTGTTATGTGTAAATTTGTTAATGATCCCCTCTTTCTCATATTCTAAACTCATGGTCAGTTTGTACTTGTGATTAAAAAGCCCATAAAAAACACAAAATTGAAAAGGTGTAGTTCAAAATCCATGTACATCCAAAAAAATTACTGTAAAATGAGCCACTTAGAAGCTTTTCACTGATTTCTCCATTAAATGTTTATATGTTTATATCACATATCTATCACAACTAAGAATACATACATATAGCAATGTATTTATTGAGCCATTGATCCACAATAGTTTTCTCAAAGTTAGCTGACACTAAAGATGTTTCTTATCAGCACTTGGATTCAGTTTAAATTACTGCAATGTCTTCACATTTAAGAATACCAAAGATTTTGCAACAAGTTTTAACAACAAAAATATGGTTTCTTTTATAGAAGTCATAAAAACATTACATACATTCATACAAATTTGAATGTTTCCAAAATTTCACAACACAATAAAAGAAGCTTATTGGATTGCTAATCTAAACACTGTTCAACCTTTTGGAATTAATCTAGATCCTGGAATCAGTGATCTCCATTCATTAATTTCATCTCTGTCAGAAAAATAACTTATATTCTTTGCTTATTTTTTTCATGTAATGTGAATGCTGAATTTTCTAAATCTTACTATTTATTTAAGATAATTTTCATACCTGTTTTTATTAACTGATTAGCATAACATATCTTTTTCAATCAGTCTCCAGGTGTCACCTTTATTTTACCTAAACACTTAAGTATAGTTTTAAATATACGTATATTTAGCCATTTCTAAAGTAAAATATCCCTAACACCTTTTCACATACCCTCTCGCCATCGGCTACACTGTACCGGAAATTAGACGCTTATAACAATACATAGAGAAATAGACTAAACATTTCCTGGAAAACTGAATGATCTTCATGACGTCACTAAACTCCCTTTATATATATTCGATTACACCACCATTCCCAGTTTTCCCCTGAAGAGGTTTTGAAAGTGCTCGGGTTATAGGGATTTTATTCATTTCTATATTTGTACACTGTCATATATGTATGTATTATGCAACAACATACTTTACAGTTAATGAAGACCTAGTTGTTTTTCTAACAGCACAGACCTTTAAAAGATGAAGGCTACACATATTTTTCTATTAACTTTTTAAAATGAGAGTATGCAGAATTTTATTGGAGTTATATAGGTGTTGTTTCTTAATTTTATAACAGCCCTACTGAGGAGATTTAATTGAAGTCCCCAATCAATGAGCCTTGAGATACCATAACAGCAAATTGTTTTTGTTCAATCCTTGATTTATCTTAAGGAATGATACGTTAACATTTAAAGCAAGGCTAAATTATATGTACTTGTACTTTATTTTGGAAAACTCCTTTATAAACTCCAACAAAAGTCTTACTTTTAAACATACAATTACATCATTGTTTACAAATTAATGCAACTGCATCCAGTAAGTCCTAGATATAAGGAACAACATGAATGATGCTCTGATAAGAGCTGCTTGAATTTTTATAAAACATGTATAACAATAGACAAATCAATTGAGTAAGAAACAGGTAAAACTATTCAGCTAAAACTGCTGTATTCACCCGATTATAAGGTGATGTTTTTATTATTAATAATTAAGCTGTAAAATTCACAGTCGTCTAATAATTGTGGCCGACCACAGGACCCCTCCCCCTACTCTATCCTGTTACATTCCTGAATGTTCAGATAGCAGCCGTCTATGCATACATGCCAGAAGTTCACTCAAGGTCATTGCTAATTCTTGCAACTAATTCACCTGCAGGCTATTCAGTTACCATACTGATTTAGCTGGTGGATTATTGCTTTGACTGTGCTTGTTTTAAATTTTATAATAATTGTTGTCTGCGAGTCTCATTTCAGTGATCAACCCTAGTGCAAGAATGAGTGACCACATTGAAAGACAGGAAACAAGAAAGTGTCAAAGTAACAAAAGATTACGACAGAGTTATGATGCCAATCTTAAAATTATGATGGTGGGTGACGAAGAGAAAACAAAAAGAACAATTGTACTGCTGCTAGAAAATAATGTGAGGTGTTGGTGGAAACAAGAGACTGAACTCCTTAATGCACATTCTACAAGAAAGGCATTTCGTGGACCTAAAAAAAAAAGACATTACGACACTCAGTTTTTTTTCTCTCCCATAGTTTCTGAATACGGGGGTTGCCTTATATTGGCTCTATAATCAGGCCAATATGGCAAATTTTATCCCTTGTTTGAATTCATACATTTTGGCTACAAAGTCTGCTTTGAAAACAAAACCCCTTGAATTCATAAACTGTTTAGTTACTGTTGACATGCACAATAGTATATCTTATTGAAAAGCCAAATAATGTACCACTTGTATAATATTCCTCAGAAAATTCAGTTTTCTCTAGCTATACAAAGCATGTGAAACATCAAGAACCCCATCAAGAAAAAAAAGAGTATTCTTAAACACAAAAATATTCAAACTTTCATTAAGTTTCACTTAGATACTGCTGAAACAAATAGTACAATATTTATCAGTGTAGTCTTACTTTTGTTTAGCACAAATCCTGTTCAATTGAAATTTTACATTGTAAATGCAAAGTACAAAGGTAATAACCTACTCTAACAATTTAAGTGTTATGATAATTGCAACTTTCTGTGTGTATATATATATATATATATATATATTGCTACAGACAAATCTAGTATTGATCAATTTTTTCAAATTACATGTTGTACAATACTTGATACAATTTTACTGGACAAGTTTTGTGTTTGCACCTTATCTTAAATTTACCAATCTATTTCACTTGAAAACATTTTGGACACTTCAAATACAGTTTACACAATAACAAGAACTAAGAGACTTATCACTGTCTTACAATTCCTGATATCAGAGATGAACACAGCTAAGCCTCTCATACCATCACCTCTAACAGCAGGCATGATGACAAGTCTTCAGTAAGTTCCTGAAAACAGAGCAGTATAATTTTTATTCTCAATAAAGTGCACGGGTTAAAATAACAAAATAAAAAAACAACTGAGGTTGTACTAACAATTTTTAACTCACTATTTCTGAGAAATATCTATACACAGAACAACTATAAAACTCCATACTGGTGGATGAAGGGATCAGTTAGATGGGCCAAATCACCTTGCTCTCTCTCTCTCTTATCTCCTTAATATTAAATATAATAGGCTTCTTCAAGATTTTAGGACAAGTCTCAACAAGACCTGGAACTTGCTTTCAAAAAGTTTACAGAGATTTATTAAAACTTCTAATAAAGATAATAATAAAATTCAAGTTCCTCCCATCTGTAAGTAAACTTTGCAGTTTAGAAATCTCTTGTCCTTCATCAACAAAATCACTAGTAAAACCTTGTTTATACCTTCATATCAATACATGGACAATAAGAGACCATTTGGTCATTCAAGACTTTCCTTACACAACCATCCTTGAGAAAGTAGAAATTTAAACCCACTCTTTATTTTTCAGGAAATCATCTATTCCCTTCTTAAAATCTTGTAAAAGTACTGGCTTCCACTACTGTACACACACTCTTTACAAACAAAACTGGAGCCTAGTTTTCTCCAGTCTATCTTCTTGTTCTATAATCTTGAATATAGCATAAAGAAATCAAATGCCTTTATTCTATCAGTCCCCTGGATAATACTGTAAACTGCAACAATATCACCTCTTACTCTCCTTTTCTCAAGAGGAAATATGAGACCTTAATCTAGCCTTATGAGCTAACTCTTCCATCTCTGGGATCATACTCAAAAAGTTTTCCTCTGAATTCTTTCAAATATTTAATATCGTTTCTTGGATACACTGATGCAGTACCCTAATATGAAATCACTGTGACTGTATGTTACTATTGTTAGCTTAAGTTCTATTTCACATCTCAGCTTGTGAAATATAATTTAAGAATAAAATAAACACAGAAACTTCAACCACTTTTCACAATCACATTTCATGATGATGAGGGACCCACTTCAAGTATGTATGTATACACACACACATACATATATATATATATAAATATATATAAAGTATATAAATAAATCAAGCATAAATCAAGTAACAGACCTAAGGAGATCGAATCATAGTTACTTGTTTTGTGTCTTATATATATATACAACACTTCCATTTAAATTTCAATTACAGATAAAAACTTATTTCCAAGTTTGTTAGATTTGTAAAATATTAAATTTACAAGGAACTTACTATAGGTATATGAATAAATATGATCCATTATGTATGTTAGAATCTATCACCCAGAGCTGGCTGACTTGATTACCATAATTTTTATATGGTAAATGGAAACTGCACAATGGTGTACATGGGCTATTTTGTTTCAGGATTTTTGCCTGAGAAGGGGGAATAAAAAACACTCTGAATTCGTATACATTTACACTTTTTTTGAGACTTTTGCCTTTGAATTTAGTCTCAGACTCAAGTACTTAATCAGTTAAAAAAGTCAATTAATTAGCATCTAATGAAGTCATTAGGGATTAAATAACAAAGACAGAAGAGGAACATTACCCAACACTATCTTTTATCAATTTCTGCTTCCTCTAATGAGTACTCATTAAAGAGTTAGTTTAAAGTAAAATCACGCCTAAGATCGCTAAGCCTAAGCAATATCTACATCATCCAAACGCCGGTCGGTTGACCCAAGTTTTGTTTACCATAATGATACTGATAGCTATTCAGTAATATTTCTAATAATAAATATCACTATCAGTACCACTACTAGTACTTTGGTTTAAATTTTAATACTAATACATTGATACCCTCCAAACTCAAGTTACCAAATCGTCATTTGTATAAACTAAAAACTATAATTATAAATATAATACAACTTACACTTAACCGTTATTTGAACTTTTGCAGTTCTGAATCTTTGACGCTGTTAGTGGTACTATTAGGGTTAGTGTTAGTTAATATTAATAATATTACTAAAACTAGAAGTTACAGCTTACATTACACTTAAGAGATATTGTAAAAAGCTTACCAGTTAAACACTTGTAAAACTTTTGGTTAAAATAAAAGACAAAAAATTCCTGAGGAAAAAAAGGATATATACAAATTATTCTGCACCAGTGCAGACACTTAAACCTAATATAATATATAATAACTGTACAGTGTACTCAGATAAACTGTTTCTTATTCTCTCTCTCCGCAGGTAGAACTGAAAACGAGGCAGAAGAGACACCCACTGCTTTTTATGAATTTCCTTTTCCGGTAATCGAGAACACTGCGCAATTACAAATATATATGGTGACATCATAGACAAAGTAATTAGTTATGCCGTTTTTAATATTTTCATGAAATTCTATATATTTTTGCATTCCATTGTTATAAAGAAGGAACTTTAATTATTCGTTACTCTTATGTTAGTAGCGATTGTTTAAATTTCGAAAAGAGTGCGTTTTTTTACAATATACAAATAAAACAAAAAATTTAGGAAAACACTAAGAATTTGAGAGGGAGGAAAAAAATAAGTTACTCACACATATAAGTTTTCTTTAATAAGTGAATTACATCACATATAAAATAGTTGCTTAGCATAATTTTAATGTACTTTGAACCAGAATAGATATTTATCTAATACATAGGTCCTAATTTCATACTACTGACCAGAGAAAGAGCAAATCAGACAATAGTGCTCACGGCCTACTTTCAAATCTATAGTGTAATAAACTGATAAAATTGTAACGTACCTACATCCTTCAGCTGTAAGTGTAGAATGTGTAGATTCAAGCAATAGTCCTCATCTTGATCAGTTGATAAATGGAAACCAGGTCGAACAAGATGATCATATCAATTCTGAGCTTGTTAAGAAAAAAATGGGGAGTTTAGAGAATGATAAGGCTTCTGGGCCAGACAATATTTCTCCAGGAGTTTGAAGGAGGTTAAGGATTGGATATATGAGCCACTTGCTTCTTTTTTTAAGTCCTTGAATATTGGGCAGGTGCCAGAGAATTGAAAGTTGGCTACTGTTACTCATCTTTCAAGGGAGATGATAAAATGGTCCCAGAAAATATAGGCCTATCAGTCTTACATCAATTGTGAGAAAAGATTTGGAAAGTCTGATAAAAGATGCTTTGCAAAGTCATTTAACAAAGTTTAGAATTTTATTGGATAGTCAACATGGTTTCACTAAGGGAAAATCTTGCCTTACAAATCTTTGGACATTCTTTGAAAAGGTTGCTGTTTATTTAGATTAGGGTAAGGGTGTAGATTTGGTGTATCTGGATTTCAAAAAAGCATTTGGCAAGGTGCCACATAAAAGGTTTGTAAAAATAATCTCTATATGTGGTGAATAAGTTAGCTAATTTGACAGAAGTGTGGATGGATGGAAGAAAGTAGAGGATTGTTATAAATGGTGTTCAGTCAAACGGTATTAATGTCACAAGTGGGAAACCTCAGTTTTAGAACCCATGTTCCTTTTGATTTATATTAGTGACATAGATGAAGGAATGGTCAATAGATTACTTAAACTTGCTGATGATATTAAGATCTTGAGTGTTGCTAGCTGTGAGGATGCTGCTGCTGTTTTACAAAAGGATTTAGATCATTTAGTGAGTTGGGCGAATAAATGGCAAATGGGTTTTAATTACAATAAATGCAAGATAAAGCACGTAGTTTAATCTTCAAACATGTTTTTCTAATTAGCTTTCTTAGTGCATCTGCATTGGAAACTATACCTTTATGTCCTCTGGTATTTAATCCGGGCTGGTGAATAGCTCTGTTTTCCTTAGAGTAGAAGAGACTTGTTACATTATTTCTGCTTTCTAAAGCTTAAATGTAATATGGCATTACAAATTGATATTTCTAAAACTGTACGAAAAGGTTATATGTCTTGGTGCTTGTTCTAATTATTCCAGTTATCAACATTACAAAACTTTTGCACGAATCACGCCTGCTTTTTCTTTAACTGTTGCTCAAACGTAGTTTATAGTTTTGCCACTCATTATAGGTTGGTTTTTAAAACTCTTTTCAGTGGGTGTGATAAGAACTCATTTTCACACCCTTTATGAATTGTGGTTCTAGTTGGTTCGTAAAGCTCTAAGGAGACTGACTATTTTTTGGCTGGTGGTCTCCTGGTTTGTATCAAGGACCTCTGTTGGTTTTTTTAAGAGATTGTCTTTTCAACTGGACCAAATAATAGGAGTTCATGTGGCCAGCAATGGTAAGTGCTTGTTTGCTTGAGATATGATTATCCCAATGACCCACATGAGGCTAAATGGGGGTTTGGTTTATTTTGAATTTCGCGCAAAGCTACACGAAGGTTATCTGCACTAGTTGTTCCCAATTTAGCAGTAATAGACCAGAGTGAAAGCATCTAGGCAACACCACCCACCGCAAATTCTTGGGCTACACTTTTACCTACGAATAGTGGGATTGACCGTCACATTTTAATATCCCCATAGCTGAAAGGGTGAGCATGTTCGCGACGGGGATTCGAGCCCACTACCCGCAGATTGCGAGTCGAACTTCATAACTACCAGGTCATGCCAGGCCCAAATGGAGGTTTGAGAATATCTGTTTCCTGATGGACTGATAAAATTATAATATGCATTATGTTTATAAGCTTGTCTAGCTGAGATGAAACAAGTACCATGTCATATTAGAGTACAGTGGTGGGTACATTATATTAAAACTATTTTGTTTAGAAAAGAATCAAGTTATGTGACAACCGTAGTCAATATAAAGTCGCTGTGGAACTACATTGTGATATTTTTTTGGGTTAAATAGGTAGTATGGTGTTACCGAAAATTAATCACTTTTGTGGAAAGGAGGAATGTTATGCTTTGAACATGATAGCCTTCGACGAGCCTTTTGCAATAGAAACTATGCTGTAGAATTATTGTCTAGATATTTTGTTGTCAGATAAAGAATAACAGGACGTGGCGACATGGACTGTTTAGAAAACGATTTTACAACAGTTCATATTGTCGTTTCAATTTGAGTGTCCTAGGACTGTGAACCTTGCTGAATCACCCATTATTGTTTCCGAAGGATGCCTATAATAATCTCAACAATGAACCCATACAGGCCAGATGAATTACGTTCGTTATTTTAAAATGTATGAGAGGTTTATGGCTCAGATTCTTTTGTTGAATGTCCTGTTTGCTGGATTATTGATCAGAATCGGCACACTTAGTGCAGCTCTAGGTTTGTTTCGCACCATTCTGTGGGTGCTATGATCCACTGCCCCAGTGCTAATAGGCCTGCTAATAAAAAGATATTCTTGAATCTTGGGTTTTCAGATGTATAAGAGTACAAGGAATAACCTTTAACAATGCGAACTACAAAGATAACCCTTTTATACAGAAAATTTACCACTTTAAGAAGGGGTAATTTAATATATTATGCATAAAACGAATCACAGTTAAAACCCTTTAAACAAAGAAAATGTCATTTAAACCTACAAAACCATTTAAAGCATAATTAGTTATACACAATTGAACTCAAACTTAACTTAAAACATTACAATGCACATATACACTAAAGACTGAAAGAAAATTATTAGCCTAAACAACGTTAATATATACACTGCATAGAAGAGGCAAGTCCTTAGTTTAAGCTTTAATCCAAAGTATATGTACATGGTACATAATACGTTAAACTGAAAGTTAGTTATACAAAACACGTATACACACAAAATAATTACCAAAATTTACAGATAAGTCGGAAAGAGAAATAGTAAGTGATCTAAAGTAGTCTCAACAGCAAGTACTCCAAAGCAGCCATGGACTTATGGTGTAAAGCAGTGGTGTAGTGTATGATCTCTCTGGTTTTTGCAAGAATGTTCTGAGTTTTTATCAGATCTTGTTGGAGTTGTCACATTTCTTCCTTTAACTTATTGGGGTTTCGCATTACTTTAGCAGGCGGTCTTACCCTGAATTATATAATGCTCAGCCTCTGTTCACGTGGCTGACTGATCTTGTTAATGGCGTTTTTAAGCTGTTTACGGCTGGAGCAAGAGTTGGCGTTTTATCTTGGTTGGGTTTTTTATGGGAAGCATTACCTTCTCCAACGCCGCCACAAGAGCCATCGTAAAGAATGTCAGTGGCAGAGTGATAGAGGTGGACACTCTGGAGCTATTTATCAAGACTGCTATCACAGCTGGTTGATCTTTCACCAGTGTTGCCACAGTGACAGGTGCTACTTTCAGGGGGGTTTCTACTAATGTGATGCTGGTAGAGTTAGAAGAGATGCCTGAAGGAGCAACGATGTTGGAGCTGGCTTCTCATTTGATGGAACAAAGCTTCTGTCTAGGATAATCTTGCTATCCTGCTGGAGGTGTTCATACATATTGTATTTTCTACAAAGCATTCTCCCAAAGGGCACTTCATCATCTTCCTGCTCTGGTCCATTTTACTCGTTCTGGATTTTCTTCTTCTTTGTCTACAAGCGTGGTCACAAGTAAATAGACACCACCTTTTCAGCAAAAATTAACTTTTTCAGTCATGTTCACATGAATTGATATATTTATAATTCAATTAATATCTAGTAGATCTTCC